>NC_087381.1:5303577-5600562 GCF_963675165.1 Halichondria panicea | reverse complement strand
AGCATATTTTTGGTTTATAAAGAGAAGAGCGCAATTCCTTATATTCTCAGAATCAGCACTCTATGTTAGCAGGCTATAATTATTACAGCCACTATCAAGGTATTCATGTAATGTAAGGGACAGCCTCTCTAAAAAGAACAAAGTGGCTACTCCCAAAAGTGTTCTTTATATTCAGAGGCTATATATTGAATTGAAATAGGCAAGTGAGTATAATTATACTATAGCTATATCTATAGCTAGCTAGCTCTGCTGAACACGAGGCTGAATAACACACATTCAAAGCTTTGTACTAGACTAGACTTTAAGTTGCTAGACCCTCAGAGAAGAAAAAGTTCTATTGTGAGCTCACCCTGCAAGGATCTATACTGTTGTCAAATTAGATCCATTTGTCCTGGGATATTCAGAAGACTAAGAGAGTGATCTAAAGCTAGGGTGAGTGAGACTGGGAGAGACTGCTGTGATCAGAGGGAGAGTTATAATTTATTATTAAATATTATTTTTATTATTTATTTTATTATTATTTATTTTATTTATTATTTGGCCTACTCAAAAGAGTAGCAGTCCCTCTTTATCTTTTATCTGGCCTACTCATAAGAGTAGTAGCTCATACACAAAATACTAAAGCCAAGCAAACATGCCCACCAAACAAGGGTCAGGGTCAAAACCTCCTCCAAAGGAGAAAGCAAGCAAAAAGGCCAAGTCACTAGTATGTAAAGTCTGCGAAGATGAAGTCACTGACCAGTCAAAGACCAAAGACTCAATCTTCTGTGAGGGCATGTGCGATGGCTGGATCCACAGATACTGTGCGGGACTGTCTACTACAGCATTTCTTCACTTTCAAGCCTCAAGCGAGCCCTTTATCTGTCCACACTGTAAGCTTCTCACTCAGGGGGAACAGCTATCAAACATGATGCAAGTGATAAATGCCTTACAATTGGAAATTGCAGAACTGAAACTCAACAACACCTCGGCCCCTGCCATAGACATTCCATACACTGAAGTGCTACAAACTCAGGTCTCCACAGAGCCTCCCAGACAGGAAACTAGACCCACTACTGTCAAAAGCACAGAGGACCGCAAATTTAATGTTGTGGTCTACGGTCTAAAGGAATGCGAAGAGGGAACAAAAAGACATGAAAGGCTAAACAAGGACACTGAGTCAGCAGTCACAGCCCTAAAACCAACAAACCCAAATGTGAGTGATAATTCTATCAAAGACTGCATAAGGTTGGGAAAGTACGACACAAAAAGAACCAGACCTAGACCCTTATTAGTAAAACTGTCGAATGCTAGAGACCCACTACTGATCTTGACAAACAGGTTCAAGCTCGCAGCAACACCAGACATATCAGTAAAACCTGATATGACCAAGGAGGAGCGATCAATAGAATCAATTCTACTTAAAGAACGCAGAAGGTTGATAAACCTTGGTACAGATAGCAAAACAATCAAGATCCGTGGCAAAAGTCTACTCATCAGTAACAAAAGACAGGGTTACGTAGAAAACATGGAATTCCACAACATAGAACCCTTACTTGAAAACAATCAGCCCATACAGCCCATACAATCTGACTCAGGGGACGACCAACCCTCCGAGCCAGACTCAAACTGACTAGCCTTAGACCAAAGGCACATCTCAATTGGCGTTTGGAACTCTAGAAGTATTGCAAATAAAATTAATTTTGTCCACTCAATGATAGCGAGCCTATCTCTGGATGTGATATGTATAACTGAGTCTTGGCTCACTGATTTGATATATGATAATGAAATTTCTCCCGTTGGCTACAAAATTTACCGCAGAGACAGAAGTGCGAGAGGAGGTGGTGTAGCCATTCTGATATCCGAAGATATACCCTCTCAACTAATCTGCAGGCACGAATCTCTGGAACTAATTGTAATTGAACTGCTTGTTTCTCCCAAAACAACCCTGGCATGTATCTACATACCACCAGCACATTTTTCTTTAGAAGTGGCAAACGCCATATCGTCTCTTCCAAACCACAACACCATCTTGGTGGGCGACCTAAACTGCCCAGATGTAGATTGGTCATCTTTGTCTGGAAAAACTCCACTCTCAGTTTCTATTTGTAACTCACTTTTCGCTCAGAACTTTCTCCAACTGATTGCATCTCCAACACACACAAAAGGAAACATACTGGACGTAGTATGCACGAATTCACCAGACAGGATACTCAACCTGCACATTGACTCGTCTAATTGTTCACCTATGTCTGATCACTTCCTTATCACGTTCTCACTAGATGGCTTAAAAACACCAAAACTACTCTCTAAAGACAAACCGGCCAGCAACTACAACTTTAAAAAAGCAAATTTTAATTCCATGTCTGAGTTTTTTATCTGCCAACCCAAGCCTGCCTGTTCAGTCCATCTAGAAAAAATCATCTCAAGAGCACAGGAAATATTTGTGCCCAAATTTAACTCTCAGAAGTCAAAAAGCCCAAAATGGTATACCACAGAAATGAGACATACTATCAATCGCTGCAAAACGCTTACACGCAGAAACAAATCCAAACCCACTGAGAGTACATCCTAAGGCTATCTAACTTGTCTACTCATCTCCAGGAACTAATGACAACTGCCAAATCTGAGTACGAAAAATCGTTGGCAGTATGCTTTAAGTTCAACCCAAGTAAACTATTCCGTCATCTGCGCGACCTAAGTAAGAAAAGTCCACAAACTAGAACAATAATCCACAACGGCTCCATCATCACAGAGACTGGACAGATTGCTGAAATTTTCAACAAATACTTTAACTCGACATTCACAAGAAGTGACTATACACTTCCTCCATGGGACAAAATGCCCTCCCCCACTTATCAACTGAGCTCTATCTCTATAGAAGAGTCTGAGGTGTACGAAACCCTCACCTCACTAGACACAACAAAGTCACCAGGCCACGATAATATAAATGCGTCAACCCTCAAATGCTGTGCTACCGCTCTCACAAGATCAGTCACACACATTTTCAATTCTAGCCTATCTTCACATACTTTCCCACCCCACTGGAAGGTCCACAAAATCTGCCCAATCCCAAAGAAGGGCGACCCCCATCTTGTAGAAAACTTTCGGCCCATCTCTCTTCTCCCAATTATATCCAAAGTCTTTGAAACTATCATCTACAAGAAAATTATTACATTCGTGAGACCAAAGATAACATGCCAACAATTCGGGTTCCTAAGAAACCGATCATGTCTTTCTCAATTAATCCTATTCTTTTCCCAAGTTTTTGACAACATAGAAAACCGAAAACCTACAGATGTCATCTACCTAGATTTTAAGAAAGCTTTCGACACGGTCCCACACAATGAGCTGTTGCTAAAGCTTTGGAAGACAGGCATCACAGGCCCTCTTTGGCTGTGGTTTAAATCGTACCTACATGACAGGATACACTTCACAAGTGTTATTAATACTCCATCCAACTACTTACCAGTTATGTCAGGAGTTCCGCAAGGAAGCATCCTAGGCCCACTGTTATTTATTATTTTTATCAATGACCTACCGGAGTGCATCTCATCTGCCAATCCATTTCTATTTGCGGACGACACAAAGCTAGTAAAGTGCATCACTTCTACGGAAGACCAATTGGAATTACAAACAGACATCAACCAGTTGTCATCCTGGTGCACTACTTGGAACATGCAACTCAATGAAGGAAAATGTAATGTGCTGCGCATAACTCATCCTAGCTGGCACGAAGACAACCCTAATACACTCTACTCAATCCACAATTCTCACCTTAACTTTGCTACAAAAGAAAAAGACCTAGGCTTGTGCATAGCCAACAACCTCTCCTGGTCACTGCATTATAACCTCATATCGTCTAAGGCCTACCGAGCTCTTAACCTCATCCGACGGACGATTTCAATGAAATCAGAAACCAGCACAAAAAAATCGTTATATATAACCCTAGTTAGATCCCAGGTCACCTACTGCTCCCAAGTCTGGAGACCAAATTTGATCAAGGACATTCAAAAACTAGAAAGAATCCAGAGGAGAGCCACCAAATTCATACTCAATGATTACTCAAGCTCATACAGATCAAGGCTGTCCGATTTGAAGCTACTACCTCTAATGTACTGGTTTGAAATACAGGACATAATGTTTCTAGTAAAGTCACTAAAGGAACCCTCGGACAACTTCAACATAAGAGATCACATCAAATTCGTTACTGGTCGCACCCGCTTCAGTTGCAACAACAAACTCACTGTACAAGCCAATCACTACAGCGCAAGCAGACACTTCTACCTCAATCGTATCACAAGGTTATGGAACTTGATGCCCACTATGCTGATGGATATCAGCGCACCACTAACTTCAACAAAGAATACACTCCACCATTACTTCTGGGAGCACTTCAAACAAAACTTTGTCTCTGACATCCCATGTACCTACCACTTAATGTGCCCATGCAACAGATGCTACACACGTAATTATAGCTAGCTTCACATGTAATCATTAAATTATCCAGCTGTGTCGCTCAATGCGGCACAGTCTGTCAGCTATAGTCTTTGCTACAACAATCACTTGTTTTTATATCATTCACGTTACAGGCTGTAAAGTCTTAATAATAATAATAATAATAATAATATACACTAATTAATTTGTAGCATTCATGTCAATGACGGGTGAATTAAACTAACTGTATACTGTAACGATAGAATGCACGAACTGGGTAAGTATACCAAACACCATGACATACATGTAACAGAACTTAATTAAGAGGTCATTTGCTGTCTTTTGATGGTTACAAGCTTTATTTTTGCACTTTAAATCATTCTTTTAAGCGCTGTTTGGGTACATAAAACATAAGGTTTTCAATGCTATACATGTAGTGGTGCCATAAAGTTTGGATGGTGTATTGTACCCAAAATAGTATATAAAAAGTTAGGGTTGAGTTCTTTGCAGGCGCTTTATTACTTAATAGGAGGTAACAAGGATTGATTGCACGAAAAAATATTTTTCTGGCATAATTGAGCTATAAGGTGGTATGTGATATACATGGATTAGTGAGTTATACAGTAGACTCTCGCTATATTCCGGCTTTCTGAAGTACGGCCACCTCGATATACCAGCCATTTAATTGGCATGGCACGGAATGCTAGCTATATGTTTACTGCACAAAACTCACCCTGAAGTACGGCCACTCGCTATTCCGTATACCAGCCAGTGCTGGCTGTCCCAAACAAGGTTTTCAATGTAATTTTATACGTGTATTACGGCCGGATATGACGTTTGGGGTGTGGTTTAGTAAATTAAATTAAATTACACTTAAATAGAGAGCAGAATGATTTCATTATCCTCGAGACAAGAACCGCAAAATTAGTCATTAGATTCGAGGTAAGGTCGTTTTTAAGCCGCGGCTATTTCGTGAAATACAGCCACCTCGCTATTCCGGCCAAGCTGCATGGTCCCAAGGGTGACCGGATTAACGAGAGTACTTGGCAAAATTATTATCTTTATAGTGACAATTTTGTGGGCACCTTTTCTCAACAATGCTTTTGCAGATGTGGGTAATGATCGACCATGATTGTTGTTAAAAACGATCGATGCCAAAGTTCAAGTCTGGCTGCCATCAGCAGAGCCTTGCAGCTCTCTTTTCACTCTTGCATCTACCAATAGCTAGCGTTCTAGTGCAGAGCTAACTACTAAAGTAGAGTAGCAACACTTGTAAACAAGACTTAGTTTGGCTACGTGCGCTTCTGAAAAGGCATTCCAAGTAAGTAAAACTAGGCATAACTCGAGAACAAAGCATTGTTTTGTAAATCCACGAATTAAAATCCAAGAAAAACATGACTAGAAGCCTATATAGAAATTCTTACTTGCACTTCATTAATCCTTGAGCAGCTGTAGCAGTCTGTCTACACACATGCACAGACACACAGACACACTACCGTATACACCTTGCTTGCGCATGCGCACCGAGGCATAATGAGTTGGTTGCAATTGGAGTGATCGCTCTTGATTTACAACAACTTTTATATACATTGTTTCAAGAGTAGATAAGAGTAAGAGTGTTGAACTCCTGTAGTAAACCTAAAACCACATTTGCCTTAAATTGTGTCATCATTGTGTCACTATTCAATTAATGAGGCCTGTTGAATAAACTGTTAAGGTTAATTTATGGGAAACTATGTTTATAAATATTTAATATAGTTTTGCAGTACCAAACTTTACAATAACATACATATCTCAACAGCACAACATAACCTAGAAAAGAAAATATGGACATGCACTGCTACAGCTTATTGTAGGTACTGCATGGTCCAACATGTACATGATTGTATAAAAAATAAATTTTTTGCAGTAGTTTATGGACAGGAGAAGGCTCAGAACCAGGGGGGCTTGCAGTATCCATGGCAAGGTATCAACCTACTGGAGGGCCAGAAATAACCAGATCCTCCTTTTTCATTCCATAGAGAGCTCAGTACTTGAGAACATACCGTGGATTGCTCAGTAGAGCAGAAAGAAAGCAGACTAAAACAAGAATAACTCTTCTCTAATTATGAGTCTACTTGCATTTTTTGTTTCTGGCCCTGCCCTAGCATTCTTATAATTATAAAATCAATATTTCAGAGCAAGTCATACTGTCAGTGCTTCATAAACTGACGCAGAACTATTGGAACCACCATTGTGAGAGTGTTTTTGTGGGCTTTACAGGTTTTATAATTAGATTCATAGCGAAATGTGTATGCATAGGTGCAACTGTTGCCCATAACCCTTTCCTTACCATTCGTGAAAGTCTGGAACAGGAGCGTCTTTAGGTCGATCAATTAGTGTGGATCCGGCCTCACCACGCCTCCATGTCATTCTATTAGTCTAGATCCGGCTAGCAATTCTAGCTGGGACTCCCAGTTCTAGCTCGTTTTGTTTAGCGTGTCAGAGACTGGGAGAAGATGATTGGCACTCCCTGGCTCCTTTGGATGTACAGCTGTCCAGATCCCTAGAACATACCCTCTATTCTGACGAGTTATCAGTGCATAGGGTGCTTACTAGATTCTTGCCAGCCAGTACAGTTCAAGCTACACACAGCACCGCTCAACTATTCTCTACCCCATTATCTAGCTAAATCTGGTCCAACTAGACAGCAGACACAGCTAGTTAATTCAGTAAAGCCAGGGGTAGCCCTACTTCTACGGTTGTTCAGTACCCACGGTAACAATTCCTCTGGGCTGGGCTAACTAGTTGAGCCACACCTCCCAATTCTCAAGGCTAGGTACATGTCTCTGTCTAGCTGCTTCTTCAGCTTCTTGCTCAGTTTTGTGGCTTAGAGAAAGGCCAGCTACTCAGGGGGAAGAGTCCAGATGAAAGTCTGGCAGCCAGGTGACGTCCAAACGGTCAGCTTTCGTTCCACCAACTTTTTAATCTAGTCTAGTCCTGCTTGCACTGCTACTACTACTGCTACTCTTCCTACTACTACTGCTGCTACTCTTCCTAGCTAGCTAGTCAAAGGTTTCTTTTTTTTTTTTTTTTTTTTAAACTACATATGCACAAAGAGACATCAAAGCTTACATCAAAGGACACAGATTTTTAGCCTACTTGACTGATAAGGCCGTTACCTAGACTACAGTTTGTTTGTCAGGGAGGAGCTCACATACAACTTCATCTAATTCATCATAACGATTCGTTACCGTTGTTGTAATTTCTACAACAGATTGCCAAGGAAAGAGATAACCTAGGTTAGGATATAGTGTTTGCTCATTAATTATTCATGAGATAATGTATTTCATGGCCATTGTAAGTTAATGAAGAGTTTGTATCAATACAGGCAATGATAATGTTCATATTCAAGCTAAAACTGTCTGTCTTTCCTTTTTCTAGTACATGAAGAGTACAAAAGAGCCATCAGAGATCTATGGTGGACACTCACTTATTTTGGCGTCAGTTTTCTAGAGCTACAGAGGCCATGGAGTAACATACAAGAGCTCTATGACAAGATCTATACTTACCTTAGAGCCAGATGCTTAGATATTGCTTTATTGTAATACTTGTTCTGTCATATCTGCTCTTTTGTACTATCAATATGCAAAAATGAACCAAAAATAAATAGTAAAGTGAGCGTTGCAGCTGCAGAGTCTTGATTCTCTATGATATTTTTACATCTGGCCCTGCCCCATACCTTGTTTAATTAGATCATGCTTAAATAGGACATGATCATCAGCTACGAAGGTAGAAAACTGACGCAGAAGTTTTGTAGCTAGCTTTACCAAAATTGATGCTGAGCGGGAACGCCCACTTTCTTGCGTGGGCGAAACACTATATCCTAACCTTAAGTGTTCTTGAGTAAACTGTGGTCTGTGGTTTGTAGCACTGCCTGTATCGGGAACTGCACAATCAGCATGTGCGGTTTCTGGTAACATAGTACTGAGTGATGACGCAATACAAGGCAATTGCTGTTACTCTAGTTCAACACTCTTACTCTTATCTACTCTTAATATGATTGGCAAAAAGCTCGTAAGAAAAAATGCAAGTAATCCTCAACCATGCAGATCCTACCACTATGAATTCATCCATACGACACGTGGCAGGGTTTCATCTAGGATTAAAAGTTTAGGGGGGAAGGTTTATGCATGCCGCAAAATGTTTGGCCACTCCCACATTATTTTGTTGACCACACCACCTATTACATGCTAGTGCATCACAGTAGATCTAGTTACATATTGCACATCATATAGACAGTACTAATGTGATGATGTCATTATTATACAAAAATGGGGGGGGGGGGGAGGCTCACCCCAGCCCCCCCCTCACCCACTAAATGAAACCCCTGCATGCACCATGGTATAACCTTACCAGAATCAATTTTTTTCTTTCTTGAGATCCTGTTTGTATGAAATTAAAATCTTCATTACTTATTCCTACTATAACTTTTGAGCGAAAGCATAACATAGCAAGAGGCATTAGCACAGCGCAGCTTGCAGCACTCGTTATATAGGTGTTTATTTATGCTTATGTGTTCACTAATAATAGTTTTTTTACTCTGCGAATCCACTTTACTATACAACAACATTTGATATTCCATGGAGAACAGCATAGAGAGTTCTAATTTTTTTGTCATGTTTACATGTAATGGCTTTTTTTGCTGACATCATGAAGCTACATATACTACACTGTCCACAGTGTCTAATATCAGCTTAGAACTCGAGCTTGAGGTACTTATCTCTCTCTCTAGCTCTCTCTCTAGATATAGTTGATATATTTATGAAGCCTCGATTTAACAAAATTAATCGCCTGGAATCGCAGCTTAGATATAAGTAGGAGTGAGAAGTTTCACGTGATGCCTTTCCAATGCCTTTCCTTTCCAATCTATGGTAAGGTCAAGCATGAAATCATAAAGATGCAATTATTGGCAGATAAAATTAATCACGATATGCCACATTAATCTACGCCGGGAAGTTATACGTATATACAATGCATGCTGTTCTCACACTAGGATCTTAAGACGCTACTTTCAATACCTGTACTGTGTACATGTTCCTTCCCCATAAGAGTACACTATGATACACTTGTACAAATAATCATATGATGTGCTATTAGTGACTGGAGAGTGTACAGCAATTAATCCCGTATCACATCTGGTCCAGTAATTGCACGTTGTCATTGATAGCGTGCAATTACACAACACATTGTTTTCGAATAATAGCCGCAGTCGAAAATGTTAATAAGAACTGTAGAGAACTTCATCACAGTGGCGGATCCAGGGGGAGATCCCAGGGTGCCACGGATCCCTCCTTTCAGTCTAGCTATTGTGGCTTTACTACAGCTACCAGCTAGCTATTTATCAGTTTTGTAGCTCAATGATTTTACCTGTTGTTCTGATGCATTAACTGCCAAAGGAGTGTTCAGGTTTGCCTAGGCATAGATAAACGAAAGAAAGGGATAGGCAACGCCCCACGTGATGCTAGGCAAATGCAGTGTGTGACGTCACACCCTCTGGTTGGAGGCGAGTTGCGCTCAAGAAAGTACACAATGATCCCTATATCTGCTTATTTTTCTCGTAGGGGGCCTAAAAGAGAAATTCAAAGCAATCAGGCATCATGCACACATACACCCAGCACTACTGATAGCTACAGTTGCTATGTTAGTGCCGAGCTTTCTTTTATTCAGCTTGATTTGTGTGAAAAAACACCAATTTGTCAGTTTATGTACCTCTATCTCCAATATGAAATAATTTTATAACATGTACGTTTCACAGAATTAAAGTGTGTTTATAACTGCATGGAACAAAGCATATTTTCAAGCTCTCAATGCAGTGAAGTAGTAGCAGCACCATGATACGTTTGTCCGAAGTCCAGAAAGTTTGCGTACCTCTCCTGCTCTTACTGTACATGGTAATCTAGTTTGAAGTGCTCTAAGACACAGTTTAGGTATTAGAAAGTGGAACACAAGTATCTTTATCTGTATTGTGTGATCGAAGAGATGGCATTTGAAGGACTTGGGAACAGACCTGTTATGGTTTGTAGAGTGTACTGACACCCCCTTTGGAGCTCACTTTCTCATCACTTTGCATATAGTAGCTTAATAGCCTATGTCTAAGTGCTATCTGGTGTCTCCTCAAGAGCACAGTTTGCTATAATACTACAAACTATTAATATCTTTACTGACATTTTGAGTGCACACACCCTTTTTTGCTCATTACACGCCCCTTTTTAGCAGCTCGCCTCATCCAACGGAAGTGCTGGGCGTTGACTATCCCTTTCTTTCGTTTATCTATGGCCTAGGCTAGCTAGTTGACTGTTATTTCGTATCGTGGCAGCTAGCTAGCTCTACACGAGTCTATTATGGGACTTCCCCTGGCTGAGTATGGGATTTCCCCTAGTCACGTGCGACCAGAAGTGGGAGTAACCCCGAACAAATTTCGCGCGCACACACTCAATTTTCACTACTCGCGCTATGCGCTCGTAGCTTTGGAACCCTCCTTTTGGATCTGCCACTACATCATACACACGAAGAAATCAATATAGTATGGTTACTCATGCAATAAAGGCACTCATAACAAGCACTGACAATAGCACTCGGCGTAGCCTTGCCATTATTTGTTACTATGCTATTAATCCAATATTGCAATCTTCATTATTGCGACACGTACTATATATACACAGTACCGTAAGGCCACTCCAAATGAGACTGTAGTTTCCCGTAAGATACTCTAGTAAATTATAAGCGGATGTGAACAGTATTGTCATTAATTCATTGCTATGAATATCATTATAAATTGATAGCATCATCAATGAATTTAATTAATTAGCCACAAAATTCAGCCAACATGTGCTGGGAGGCAACAAAGAACAATAAAAAAGTTATTTCAATATTTTATTGGATAATTAGAGAAATAATGGCCATAATGACTATCAATGAGGTAAAGCACGAGTTGGACGGGAAACTACAGTCTAATTTGGAGTGGCCAAAACTGCCTTCCAAAAAAGCTGCAATGCAAAACCAAACGCACAGACAAACCCACCATATACATATAGAATAACATTGTGGCCTACATATATATATACATGGCTTAGCTACATATACATGTAGCTAGCTGGTCAAGCTTTGAGTGTTCTCAGTACAGAGTAGTTGATAGAGTATCACTCTAACACACACTCACCAAAAGTCCGTCAGAAACACAGCCAATTAATGTACTTAGCTACAGAGGCGTGATGATTTGCTTGTCTTGCCCTCACTGTACTGTACTGCACTGAGCTAGCTAGCTAGCTAGCTACATACCTTTGCAGAGTTCAATGTTACCGTCACGTGATATTCTTGTACATTAAAGCCACACAACATCTTCTTCTTCTTCTTTGTAGCCTCCAATTAATGAAGAGTAGCCCATTGGGCAGACGAAAAAGAATATTGAAATTGGGTATTATAACACGCAGCAAGAGGGTGGAGCTTTAAACCAATGTGCGTGTGAGAAGGAGATCAGCGCGGGTTTGCTTTAGATCTTTGATGAAGAGCAAGAACCACTCATAAATATAATGTGAGCTGTAACAGGCATGTGTCTATGGTTACATACTAGTACAGAACAAATTGTGCAGACACGTAATAATTATATGAACAGTGCTTAGTGTTTGGGGGCAATTGCTTTCCCTCAAAGTTAAGGAGTATCACATTTACCAGTGGGTGTGCAAATGAGCAAAATTAAGTATTTCTTTGAAGTAAAGTATACAGTATGATATAATAAATGTGTATATAGACGTTTAGTACAGGAAGTTATGACGTGATCACCATAGTCGCTGGGTAGGGTGCAGTGTACAGTACGCAAGGAAACTACAGCTGTGGTCAAGTTATAGTTCGAAACTAGAGGAAGGTTACATTTATCCATTTATCAGTACAGTGATTTGGACAGATCAACAGTCTGTCTGTGCTCCCTTGCCTTGGTCACTAAGGATAACAGTATAGAGTATAGGGCAGAAATAAAATTATGCAACTAAGAAGTTGCCTTCTAACGCAGGTCCAAACACATGCTATGGAGATCGACTTTAAGGTCAAGTACATAGACGCTTTTACAGGTATGCTGTATCTAATCACTAGACACCTGAGGTCACAATAATACACCTAACCACACACACCAGAGTGACACCAGAGCGAAGGTTACCACCCTAATACCTAACCATAGTTATGAACACACTGAATGTAAGGTACCCTAATCCTCACTACATACACACTAGGGACACCTCAGCATAAGGTACCCTAATACACCTAACCACACACACCAGAGGAACACCTGAATGTAAGGCACCCTAATATACCTAATCCTCACCACATACACACTAGGGACACACAACACTAGGGACACCTCAGCAAAAGGCTACCATATACCCTAATCACACACACACACCAGAGGAACACCTGAATGTAAGGTACCCTAATACCTAACTATACACACCACTAGGGACACCTAAGTGCTCTCAGAGGACATGCCCCCACAAACACGTAATTAGACATGGAGCTAACGATCCAGACAGTTTACACAAACACCACACACACACTACAAGTGTTCTATGTACACACAGACACTACACAGAAGGCGTAAGGCCAAGCATGAAAACACAGAGATGATACAATAATTGTATTTATTGGCAGACAAAAATTAATCAAGTTATATGACTTGTACATGACTTGTACATGTATGTTATGCCGCAGTAACAGTAAGGGAAGATATTGAATGCTACGATTATGTACATAGGCTCCAACTTTTTCGAATAGCCTTCAGGGACAGTTAGTAGATAAAAAAAGGTTGACGAATATTATAAGCATACACTTTTCAGTACAGCGCAGATAATGAGGTAACTAGTGGTGCAATGATGTTACAGTAGCTTTTTTACACTTGGAGAGCAGTTCTGGGCTTAAGGGTGAGTTGTAGCAGCACTCTTCACTGTTAAATTTAATGGCCATCAGTGATGCAATTTTTGAAGGTTGAAGGGCCTGGGTAGCTTGCCATGATGAGAGACTGAGAGACTTGAGTGTCACAGACCGTACAGTACTGTCAGAAGTAGTTTTATAGGCGATAGGAACTATTATTGATAGCTGATAGCTAGATAGATATAAATCAATGATTGGTAGGTTGTGGTCGTCACACATAGAAATGATGATTACAGTACAATTTTTCATTTCCGGGACAAACAACAGTGAACAAGTAGGGCACTACGGGACCCTAAGATAAAGTTGAATTTCCGGGACTGTCCCGGAGATTCCGGTACAGTTGGAGCCTATGTATGTATATACAATGCATGCTGTTCTCACACTAGGACCTTAAGACGTTACTTTCAATACCTGTACTGTGTACATGTTCCTTCCCCATAAGAGTACACTGCGATACACTTGTACTATATGATAATCACATAGCGACACCTACATAATTAACTATACACAGTACCGTATATTGTTTTGAACCCTCTGAAAAGCTGCATGCAAAACCAGACACACAGACGAAACCCCCTAAAGAATATAATTATAGCATGGTGGCCTAGCTACATGGGCTAGCTAGCTAGTCAAGCTTTGAGTGTCTTCACACAGTGCATGCATGCATCAACAGAGAGGACTCAGTACAGAGCAGTTGATAGAGTATCACTCTAGCACACACTCACCTTATCTAGAGTCCGTCAGAAACGCAGCCAATTAATGTACTCAGCTACAGAGGCGTGATGATTTGCTTGTTGTCTTCCCTCAGCTTGACTTTACAGGTTTATTGGGCAAGCCATATAAGAAGGGAGAGGGATGGGAAACGGAGCACGTGCGCACAATCACTTCTGTGTAATGCCAAAAGGTTGCCGCCAACCCAGCGGGAAATGTTATTACTTATGGAGCTAGCCTCGATTCCAGGCCGCTTGTTCATTGATCACACCCAGAGGAGGGAGGACACGATTAACCTTAGCTCTAATTAGCTAATTATCGCGACCTTTTAATTACATTCTTTGAATGATTCATCTTTTCTTTCTTTATAACCTCTACATAATTATTGGGCACAAGAGCTAGAGCCTTTTCTCCTACTGGAGGTACCCTAGGCCTATGGCCAAGTTGTCAGGACCTGAAGGTAATAGGACCTATAAGAAGCAACTCAAGTACTCCTATCTCTAAGATCCCTGTGAGAAGCATCCCAGGCACTCTGATCTTGTCTCTGTGAGAAGCACTCTTGATCCTGGAGACAGGATCCCTATGAGGAGCACCCCAGGCACTCCTGTCTCCAAGATCCCTGTGAGAAGCACCCCAGGCACTCCTGTCTCTGTGATAAAGCTGCAACATGGAATTGTTTAGTTCAGAGTGTCTCCAACATGAAGAACATTAATGACATAACAGTCTCAGCTTCTAGCACCCCTTTATATTTGTATGGTTTGCTCTGTGCCTGCAAGAATTGCCTGTCACTCATACTACAGTACTGTTCTGTGTGTCCCAATATGTAGAGGTTATAAAGAAAGAAAAGATGAATCGTTCAAAGAATGTAATTAAAAGGTCGCGATAATTAGCTAATTAGAGCTAAGGTTAATCGTGTCCTCCCTCCTCTGGATCACACCAATCGGTTTGTCGATCACACCAATCGGTTTGTCGATCATTGCCAATTGGTTTGTCGATCACATTTTGTAGCACACTAGCCTCAAGCGGCCTGGAATCGAGGCTAGTAGCACACCAGCCAACTTTGTACAGCTAATCTGTTTGAATGTAGTCTCGAATACCCGCCTCAACCTAAGCTTTTAGGTTGAGGCAGGTATTCGAGACTAGTTTGAATGGTAAGTGAGCTTTTACTGTTGACCTGTGTCAAAATGAATAGTGTAGTGTACTGTAGTCAGTTCAGAGGGCTATACATGACGTGGAGTCATATCCCCCCTGATGTTTAGGCCTCCTCTGTTCTGCCTTCGCTTTCAACCCTATTTAGTACATAACTCTTAATAATAATTATGTTTCAGTACTACATGTTCCTCTTGTTCATACAGTCTACACATGTCAGCTACACAACAGAGATGAACCAATTTCTGGATGAATTAGAGGTGGTGGTTAGTCGCATTTCTGTTGCAGCTAACAATGGGTTGATAATGGTCGAGCAGTCGCTATTCGACATTGAAAGCATAGTGCAAGATGTCGTGTATTTGTACGATTTACTGCCAACTCATAAAGCAGAGAGTCTAGTACAGAGCCTGTGTGATCTGCACATGTGGCTATCTACTAAAGTAGATCGAGTACAGAGGGGTCGGCCACGAATTGGTGTGAGTGAGTCACAGTTGTCTATGCTACTCAGCTTTCAGTTTCCATTAAAAGACATAGCAAGACTACTTCAAGTGTCTGTGAGCACAGTTTAGAGGAGGATTCGAGAGTATGGTCTAGAAGAAGAGAGCGAGTATAGTGACATATCTGACACTGTATTGGACTCAATTTCCAGTGAGTTTTCTTGTAATCATCCAAATAGTGGCTCTAGATCATTTGAAGGATATTTGAGAAGTCGCAGTTTTCACACATGCGGCGAATTATTGAGAACAATCATTCGATACAACGCCGCATGAGGACCACAGTTTTAATTCAGCTTTGTGCAATGAGAAATGTGGCATAAAAATTACTATCGAGCATTTAAAAACATTTCACCTGTAAGTATTTGGGTAAATAAAGCTATAATATAATAAAAAATACTAGAGAGGAAGGGGTCATTATTTACAACACTTCTTCTGTGATTTAGGTTCAGCATCATCCTGAATGGGAGAGGAAACAGTCATAAAATATCATCGTACTAAGGTGACAATAAAAATAACTAACTTTTGCACACTATGTATTATCGCATCTCATTAACACGCAGGAAGAAACATCAATTATCATAAACTCTATCTGCTGCAATTGACTATAAGTTTAATACTATAAGTACTATTTCTGCACGAATACTAAACTATTTTATCTTTACACTATACTTGTAATATATATACGTGTACACCTAGCCCTGGTGTGTTCATTATTATTATTATAATACATGATTGGACACTTAAGGTTGGGAAAGCTAGTATACTGAGAGAGGGCCCCTGCAATTAGCATTAAGCATGTATGATTCATGGTGCTGCGTACATGTATAATTATGGGAAAAATAAAAGTATTTAGAGGGTCGCCTTAAATCGAAAAAGTACAGTTGGGCTTGGGGCATAATTATAATTATGGTAAGGATCAACGTGTGTGAATATGAAAAGTACAGTTGGGGCATAATTAGGTAAGGATCAACGCGTGTGAATATGAAAAGTACAGTTGGGGCATAATTATAATAATGGTAAGGATCAACGTGTGTGAATATGAAAACAAGTTTACATTCCTGGCCCTGTAATGCATTTAATGTGGTCTTCGTGAAGTAAGGATAATCAGGACATTCTCTATAAGGTTTTATAGAATTGTCCAGATAAATTTTAGAGATTTCACATTAGGAGCATTCACTACGTATGGTAATAGTACGTACAGCTGTCAGTACCTGTAGTGGTTTGATGGTTTTCCCCTCTCCTATGCGACCGGTGAAGAATCCAGCATCATCGTCCGTTGTCTTCTTGGCTACTTGGTTGAAGATCTCTGTATAGAAAAAGTTAGGGACATGTACATGTATTGTGTGGAATTGCTTTTGCAATTCACGTCATACATGGTGTATAGTTATGTTCAGAGGTGGTTACATGTAGTACTAACCACCACAAATCATTACGTGCACGCACATTCGTAATTATGCTAAAAGTTTTTAGTACAGCTAGTTTTAATTAAAGGACATTTTGGGAGCAGCATGTAACTTTTGTCTTATAAAAGAGGATGGATGTCCGGTTCAAATATACAGTGATAATAATAATTATGATGTACTCGTAATTATTATACCCGGTTCAAGGGAAAAAATTACTGTTAGTGTCATATACCACCTAATCAATGTTAAACAACAGTATGCATACTCCAACAATAAGATTTACCCTGCAGCCTGGAATTGAGACTATAGTTCTTTCTCACATTGCACCATTATTATACACTATACAGATGCATGCTCACCGCCGATGATGTTATTGAAGGCCATTTGCACGTTGGTGGCGTCTAGAGCTGATGTCTCTATGAATGCATACCCGTTGGTCTCTGCAGGGGTTTAGAGCACATGTACGTTCATGTATATGCAGCATTTACAGCGTGGTAGCCTACTCAGACCTCACGAATAAAAATGAAAGAGCCAGTACCATTAGGGTGCACAATGCTGTAGTTAAATTCCCTAGTAACTCTCGTTATACGTCGTATACATAATTATCTGTATCTGTATACAGTTTATGAGGATTGCACGTACCCTCTACAATTAATACAGCCAGGTTAATGACCCCAAAGTCTCCATTTCATGCATGCCCCACCCCCACAAACACTCACTAGCAAACTCTTGAGCCTCGTCAGTCGGTACTGCCCTGAGGTGTTTTAGATCAGACTTGTTTCCTACCAGAATAATACAGATGTTTGGATCAGCGTGGTCATTTAGCTCCTTCAGCCATTTCTGTACATTCTCAAATGTGGGATGCTTAGCAATATCGTACACCACTAGAGCACCCACTGCTCCTCTGTAGTAACTGTAGAGCGGGGGAATGCACAGTATACCTTAAGGTGACATATTTTTGCGAGTAATAATTTCTGCTATTTATGCGAGTGAGAGTAAAATCACAAAAATTTGTACTCGCAGATAATTGGAAAATGCAATGAAGAATCTCATTAAAACCACTTGCGAGTAATTAGAAACGTTAATTTCACAATGATCGAGCTACATGTAAACAGTGAAAACGCAACAAATCTACCTGTGAAGATATGTCACCTCAAGGTAGTTTAAAGCCCATGATGTTTGAGACACGAAACACTATACGCTGATAATACACCGGAGCCTCGGATACTTTGGGGACCTAGGGTATCTTTTGTTCAGGTGTCCTCATTTCGAAGGAAGATTGATTTCTACGTGCATGCTTCTACTGAGTTGAGAGTCCTAATTGTTATACGAGGTGTCCTTTTTTCAGAGAAAGCACATGACATTTTAGGGGTTGAGTACTATTATCTCACTGACGTGTTTTCTAGCTAGACTATGTAATAGTCTTTATTAGTTGGGACAAATGAAATACATACTCCTGTACAGGGAGTCCACATTTGCCTTCTACGAGTTCAACTGTACGTTACGATGTACAATACACACACACACACACACTTACGCGCTGGTGACGGCTCTAAATCTCTCCTGTCCAGCTGTGGAAGAATAAAAGCACATCATCGATTGTTGCCAAGTACTGACTGACAGTCATTGTGATTTTAGGTAATAGTTATCCTTTTGTAGATATACTTAAACAACATACACAAAGAGTGTGAAAGCAATCTCTTAACACGGTATTACTAGTTTCTCTATTAAGTAAACATGGCTAAGAATGACTGTTAGTCTAGTGTAGTGTTTTTACTAGCCTCTCAAAGACGGACGTATATACAGCCTATTAACTCTCTCTACTATGACAATGAACACTCTTAGCTTCACAGAAACAATTATTTGAAGGCTCTATATATTGCTCTACATGTGCTAGATCTAGCTACTAATTACATTCCACATTCCCGAAGGTAAAAAATTTCTCGTGTTTATCTTGAAACTTTTGTCTAAGAGTTTTTACACAGTACCTGTGTCCCAGATCTGAGCCTTGATGGTTTTCCCTTGCACTGTGACGTTCTGAGTGGCAAACTCCACCCCCACAGTTGTCCGAGATTCTAAGAAGAACTCGTCCCTCGTGAATCGTGCGAGGAGGTTAGACTTTCCCACACCAGAGTCACCAATTAACACAACTGTGTGTGTGTGTGTGTGTGTGTGTGTGTGTGTGTGTGTGTGTGTGTGTGTGTGGTGGGGGAGTGTGTGGGGGAGTGTGTGTGTGTGTGTGTGAAGGGTGTGTGTGTGTGGTGGGGGAGTGTGCGTGTGTGTGTGCGTGTGTGGGTGTGTACAATACTACCCATACATCTGATGTTAAAACACGTCACAAAGCACATGCACAGTACGTGATAGAGCTGACTAAGCTCCACTGTAACTAAGGTTAAATGCTGTGAAACCTCTTATAATTATAAAGGATAGACTGAATATGAACAGAATGCAGTGTTATTGTCATCCCACACTAAGAAACAGCCTCTCTATAATAAACAAAGTGACTGCTCCCAATTATAAGTGTCCTTCATTCAGAGAAATGTTGCAACTTACTCTTGAATAAAAGGTCATAGTCATCTCTGTTGGCCATCTTATGTTTCTATAGTGATATAAACATTCAGAATTAATTGTGCAAACACAATGCAGTACACATTTCAATGGTCAGTGAAGGTTGCTAATGCAGTGATGTCACAGAGTGGTCATGCTATAGAATACAGCCAAGCTAATATAGGCCCATGCATAGCATCTGTATCAATTAATTAGCAAAACAACTGATACTACGGCCACTACTGGTCTGCTCAGCTAAAAGATCGCCTATAGACTTAATTATTGATACTCGTGCCGACCTTTCACACTTAATTCATGGTACGGTTATAGCCATTACTTAAAACATACATATTTATACTTATAGGGAGACCCGTGATGCAACCAAGACAGCAATACAATAAATAGGCTGTATGGATTAATAATATTGCTTTGATAGTACCATCACATGTCTACCATAATTTATATACCATTATTAATAGATCTAGTACAGTGATCAAATAATTATGTTTAGCTAGCTGCACACACAAACATCTATAATTTATACTTACCTGACAGCAGTGATTCCCACTAGATCCTAGCACCAGCACTGTACTTCTTCAATGGTTGTTAGTGTTGAGCTAGCTCAGCAGTGTACCGCCCGAGCTAGAAACATGCCCCGCCCCTCTATAATTATTATTGTGCCCCGCCCCATGAGTGTCTTTGCATGCCTAGCTGCCTTCACAAGGCCTCAAAAAGGAGAGGAAGAGCGGCCTGGGATTGAGGCTATTGCATGCCTAGCCTCGATTCCAGCCGCGAAGAAAAACGTGCCTTTCTCTTCGCGGCCTGGAATCGAGGTTATTGCAAAATAATGATCAGAGGGATGTTAAACTTGATATGAAATTCTACCTCTATAGCTAATGATTAGTGTGTAAATAAATAATTATTAATGATGCAGTCAGCTTAAGTCAGTTCAGGCTAATTCTTTGGACTTGTTTCAGCATCCGAGTGTTTGTAGTGGTACTTTTTCTTACGATCCCTCACTCCACACACAACAACTATTATCACAATGCAACAGCATACGCTGAGCAGGATCACCACGATAATTGGTACCACTATGACAGCAGCAAAATTGATGATGACTAGCACTGGTATTTCAAAATCATTGTCGACAGTAGTAGTGTCCGTGCTGGTTTCACCAAGATCATCTATAGAGGAAAGATAGTGCAAGCGATATAGTGTTTAGTGTAAAAGGAAACTACAAGGACACGTATATATACACCATGGCATGCATGCACACATTAATGTCTAACCTCTATATTAAGTACAGCGCATGCAAGCTCTCTATATAATTGGAGGCTGAGCATACTGCTAATTAATTTATGCATGCATTGCGACCATACTTTAACTCGCTATAAGGGCTTATTCACCATAATTACAGTAATTTTGACTCCACATACAGCCTGCAAAATTGAGTGACTGAATGTGTATATACTTACCATCAGTAGATACAGTGAACATGTTGGTAACGTTTATACCGACAATAGTTGTAAACACAGTGACATTAGTAACAGAACTGCAGTTGACAGCATTGTCCCCCAATGGAGGAATAATGTTTATGACCCCAACAGAATTAGAAGAGGTCGAAACTTCAATTCTCCATTGATAAATGGCCTCATTTGGTGCTGTGGTTTCTGTTGACGCGTACAAAATGACATCCCCTTCTTGTACGGTGAGATTAAATGACACGCCACATCCAGGAATAGTGAATTGCCAGCGTATGACCTCATCACGATCCAGTTCCCCACTGTTGGTGGTGTTCCGTAGCACAGTTGTTGTGACTATATATGCCAAGAATTGTAGCAAAGGCATAATAATACCATTATTATTCGACCACCTTAATTAACATGCACTGAATTATTTTAGGGGGATCCAGATGAAATTATTAGGGACAGGTCAAAATCAAGACAACCACGTGCAAGCATTTCTATTAGCCTCATTTCCGCCAAGTTGCAATTTCCACCATATCCCTTCTAAATCGGCCTGGGAACGAGGCTAAAATAATTATAATTATGTTTCTTATTATGGTACAAAGTGTATGGATGTAAGCTAGTTGTATAATCATAGCAGGATACAAGTCACATGCATGCAATCATTCAATTTTTAGCTCTATATAATTAGGATCTTACGTGTGTTGCAGATCTGTTCTTCTTGAACACTCTGAACACATGACAACTGTGAGAAGTCAGCAGAACTGAAAATATACTGCTCTTCACTGGCAATGGCTACCAAATCACTTCTCAGAACATTTGACCCAACTCCGATTGCAAACACATTAATAGGTGGAGAGGCAGCCCTCAAAGCAGCCGCAGCTTCAGCAACTGATGAATAGCCACAGTCGTTAGTGTTTCTTGTAGACTGCCCATCAGTTAAGACCATGGCCACTCTAAACACACTGGGATCTGTACGAGCATCGTCTGAATAAACTTGCCGAAGTCGACAGAGAGCATCTGGTATGTTGGTAAATCCTGCACTATATTGAAGATTTACCACAGCATTTCTCAAGGATGTAGCAGTGCTGTGAGTGTCTAGATTAAACTGCTGCCGGGCAGTAGTGCCAAATGTGATCACACCTACTCGATTGTCATTTGGTCCGATTTGCAAACTGTCCACATATTGAACAACAAATTCTCTCACCCGGTTAAAGTTGGGCTCCCTAATACTGCCTGATTCATCCAGGACCATCACAATGTCACTGTTAACTCGACAGGCTGTAAAATAATACATGCGAACAGGCGGCAATCACAATTAAGCATAATTTACTGATCAGACTCACAACACAACAAACAAGAATCAAACAAGGGTGAAACCAAACTGAATTGTCTTATGCAGAGGACTATAATAATAGTATACACACATAATTTCACATAATTATACCAGTGAGTCCTTTATAATAGATACTTACGGTTTCTGTTTGTCAAGGTGTTAACATTTTCGATAAATTCCTGCTCCGTTTCATTACATGTCAAGCCACAGTAGACTCGGTTGTAGTAAGCAGCCTGTCCTGGTACATCACACGGAATAGATTCTGTATCAGAAATGTTCAACAGAAACAGTCTCGCTGCTATTCCCGAATAGAGGGGAATCCTCAAATCCCTCCACTGCACACTCGGCCAATCAATGTCAAACGCCTCTCTTATGGCGTCATGTCTCTCAACATTCAGTGCACTATTTACTTGAGTGGTTAAAAATTTATCTTCATCCACCTGCCATATCCCTCCATTGTAGCCAGGTCGATACGTATCCGTGTCAGTTCCATCTCTTGATTCAACAAAAGCAATTCGCCTTAGAAATTGTCGATCAAAATCGAGCACAGTTTGGATTCTATTCACTGCTGCTCTGACAACATCGGACCCGGATGCTTCTCTTTGCAAAGTCAAGTCCACTCCCTGAGCAGTCAGTAGAGGGAGCAGTGCACTGAGAATAATCAGCACACTAAAAGTAGCAGTCTTCATTGATTGATTGAGTTGATATAAATGTGTAAAAAGTCGCAATCGATAATATGCTTTTGCTGGACTTGTAAGTCCTTTTATAGCTATATCACACAATTTGTGACTCCATAATTATGCCACGTTTTGCATTTTGCATCTATAGGAAGACTCCGGACGGAAAGCGTTATTATGAATGGGAACAACAAACATGCGCACGAGGAAAGGTGCACGACTTATGATACTGTACAATATAATGTACTGATTCAGTTGTGGGTGTGATTTCCACTAGTTGTATGATAATTAAGCACTGTGATCGTCTCATGTCAATACATGCAAAGGATGTCTAGCTTTCTATTGCCTGTTTCCTCCAAGAGTATAAGAGTGCTTGTCCCATAATTGCGCATGACCTCATGCATTTGTTTGTGTAGTTATAAGGCTGTAGAAGGATTTAAGCATACTATACTTGAGGCTAAGCATGCAGTCAAGGACATTAGCATAATATTCACCTTGCTTATTATTAATGAGTACACACGTTGACATAATAGGAAAGACTATGAGTATCAATGCTGTAATCCCTTTCCTATATAAACATCCTATCTGGTGGTTACACCATTATAAGATATCCTTCACACTTCACATGCACGCATGCCATGCAGGCATTAACTCTGATCTCCCAATTACACATGACAATGTCATAAAATGTATACTGCTTGAACAGATTATAGCCGCTAACAAATGATGTTGAACAAGAGCATGGATAAGCACACCCCGGCCATTTTCAGTATTTTTCCTTCATATACATGCATACGCTAGCACACATGCATGTGTCCCCCATGCAGTTCCCATACACATGCACCTATACCATGCACAGAGCAAGAGCATGACCTGGACATGTTTTATACACCTGATCTATATAGTGCCTCAAAAGGCATTCAGATCTCTATAAAACATACTTATATAGTCATAAATCTAATGAGACAGTGCATGGTTGAAAAATAATAGGAAATTTGTGAAGATGACAAAATCACTGTTTTAGTTTTCTAATCCTTGTTGCTTTATAGATTCATGATCTGTCGATCATGCATTATGTAAAAAACAGTAGTGCATGTATAATTATGTTGATATATATATATACCCAGGGATTGGAACCATGCACTGTACCCACCCATGCATTCATGCAATATATGTTTGTGTGTGCAGCTGTATAGCATCGATCCATATCTACAAATGTGATGTGGCTTTACAGCATACAGTATGCATGCATGGCTTTGCTAGATCTATATGGTTCATCTACAATGACTGTATAATTATACTGCAGGAACAAAGTTTCAGTGCATGTTTTGAAATTGTAGATTTATGACTATATAAGTATGTTTTATAGAGATCTGAATACCTTTTGAGGCACTATATAGATCAGGTGTATAAAACATGTCCAGGTCATGCTCTTGCTCTGTGCATGGTATAGGTGCTTTGCATGTATTGACATGAGATTGACATGAGACGATCACAGTGCTTAATTAGCATACAACTAGTGGAAATCACACCCACAACTGAATCAGTACATTATATTGTACAGTATCATAAGTCGTGCACCTTTCCTCGTGCGCATGTTTGTTGTTCCCAATCATAATAACGCTTTCCGTCCGGAGTCTTCCTATAGATGCAAAATGCAAAACGTGGCATAATTATGGAGTCACAAATTGTGTGATATAGCTATAAAGGACTTACAAGTCCAGCAAAAGCATATTATCGATTGCGACTTTTTACACATTTATATCAACTCAATCAATCAATGAAGACTGCTACTTTTAGTGTGCTGATTACTCTCAGTGCACTGCTCCCTCTACTGACTGCTCAGGGAGTGGACTTGACTTTGCAAAGAGAAGCATCCGGGTCCGATGTTGTCAGAGCAGCAGTGAATAGAATCCAAGAAGTGCGGTTTCACCGGCAATTACGAGACGTGATCCCCGAGTGTACGTTGAATTTAGTCGCTCCTTCTCTTTATGGGCTCCTGGTATAACCGATAGCCATGATGAGGCTCCTTTTTCACTTGCCAGATCTGCGTGACGTTTCAGATCACTGGGTAACTTGTCCTTGACATCATTGGCTTGTTGAGCATGTTCCGCACGGTTCAGGGCTCTCACATCTCTTTTAGCGGTTGCTGTTATCATCGGGTCTGCATTCTGATCCATGTCTTGAGACACGATGAGAGAGACTAGGGGTTTACATATTGTTTCGGATGCCTTGTAGAATTGTGAGGGTAGGGTTGTAGGGTTGACAATGCCCAATCCTCCATGTCTCACAGGGAGAGCGAGTAGATCTCTTTCTAGCGTTGAACAAGATGGGAGGCCTGATAGAGCAGGGATGAGAAGATGTTTTATTGCTGTTTCTAGAGGGAAGAGGAGATTGTGTATGTCTGGGATTGTTCGAAGTAGGTAAGTCCATCTGCCTGTGAGACCATGTGTGAACGCTGCATATGCAGCCTGGGGTTGTGATACTGCAACCCGAGCGAGGCGTTCGACTTCCTGTGTCCATTCCTCAACTTTTCCAGTGACATATTCTTTGGTAAAACTGTGTGAGCCTATAGCAGTTCCAAGGTGGCGCTTGCCTTCTGTAGTGATCTGAACTCCGGTGTTAGCAAAGGCAGAGGTGGCGTTCTCCTTATGCTCTTCTTTTACAACCAGGTATGTTTTGGCTGGGTTGGGATGATAGCCATAGAGGGGCCCTAGTCGAGAGAGTTCATTCCACCAATACCTTAGGTTATTACATGAGGCGGCTCCGGTGGCATCGTCTGCATACCAGGCTTGCTTAACATCTGGGCACTTTTCCTTCAGTTTTCTAATTAGTGGTATAGTGGCAATGGCAATGGCATACATGGCCATTGCCAGGGGGTCGCCTTGGGTAGTGCCTTCTGTACTTTGAATTTCACCCCCATTTGTGATAAACAAGCGGACAGGGTGACTATATATGTGTTGATGAGCACTTGTGCAAGGAGGGGACACAGCACACTGACGTTATGAAGGGCGGATTTCCTATTGATAGAGTTGAAAGCATCTTACACACTCGTATCCCCCCACATACACACACCCCACATCTCTCACACACCACTGTCACATCTTACACCACCCACACATCACACACACCCCAGGGCCCCATGGTTCAGCTGAGACCAGGTGATGGCGACTATATTGTGGCAAATGTGCGTTTTTCCTGATATTTATTCCAAAATTTAAGCTTGGTCTCTTGCTCTATAGTGTTGTGGTTTACTTATGTATAAGTTGTTACACTTAATTATCTCAAGTGGTTTTTTTGCAATTACTATTTGCCCTAAACTTCCAAGTGCAAAGGGCAGTACTAATACATCATAGTTCACAGCTTGTAAGTTAACCACATTGCTCATTTAGTCACAAGCAACACAAGTGTGGTTGAGCTAGTTTTTGTGAGTGTTGGGGGGGTTGCAACCCACCCCATAGATCCGCCCCTGCCAATATCAACATTATACAAGTTGATAGCAAGAAAGCAAGGCTAAAACATCAGGGACTGTATAGCCAATTAGCATAATATACTTCATGCACACGACACAGGATACACGCAACGCCATAAAGTCATTACAGGCTTCTGGACTATCATTCAGCACACCCAATTATGTATACCTCATGCACAACAACACAAACTTTCACAGAGTCATAAATCAGGGCCGGCGGAACCGGTCAGGTTGGTCAGGCCAAAACCTGACCACTTTTCTTGCATTCACTTATTTATTTGGTAACGGTCGTTAATGAAAAATTAATCAGGTAATAATTGTTAACTCAACGGTGCTGGTAATAGCTAGATACTGTAGTAGTACCGCAGGACAGGCTATCTAGTGTCAGATCTAGCTGCTAGCCAGAAGAAAATGTCTCTCTCCAAACTGCAATCGAGTTCCTTTCAGTGTCCTCACATTGGTGCCTCTCCAAACCGGTATCATTCACCGTCTCAGAAGTTTTAGGTGCAACCTCATATACCTGTACCAATATTAATTTTTGTGATTGTCTCAATTAAAATGTCAATTTTCAAATTCATTAAATATTACTCAAAATGCACCAGAATGCACCAGCAAGCACCATTCAAAAAAAATTTCCCGGGGGAGGACCCCCGGACCCCCTTTATGGGTCCGGCCTGACCACTTCATATTTGCTTCCTCCGGCTCTGATAAAGTATACCCAAAACCACAGTCATAAATATAGTACTATACCAGTATAATAAATACACTGTAGCAGAACTGGTGGATACACAATAGTTTTCCTGAGTGAGTGTTAATGGCTAGAGTGATGGAAAATGTTAACTTCAATCAATGCGAAATGACCTCTGAATTCGTAATTATGGCAATAATAAATGGACTGCTGAAGTATTATTGTAAAACATTTCTTCTTGAATATGACCTTTAATCTCTAGACCACCCTTAGGATACGAGTTGAAAACTTGTCACTTCTTGGGTACGTGTATTGACCTCTGAACTAGACCACCCTTATAGGATACGAGTTGAAAACTTGTCACTTCTTGGGTACATGTATTGACCTCTGAACCTTGATAGGACAGTACCCCAGGACGTTGAATATCAATCTGTCCCAGGCACTCAGAAGTTATCAGTTCATCAGCCTCGTCCAAACACTATAGGAAAACGGATCTCAAATATAAGCTCTGCATGAGGAAATGAGTATACATTACTGCACTGTACTAACTGCATAACAATAAGGATAGTAAAGTGCATTGTTGATCTAAATAATTATGCTTTCTGTAAGTATAATACTGTATAGTGGGTTATTTTCGAGGGGCACTAAAATTAATTTTCGCGGATTGCCCAAACAAAACCATGGCCAGCAATGCACACATGATTGTGGACATACAGGATATTCTCTAATACAACGTTTATAAATCATACATAGAATAATTACATCATTCTCCTACCATGGCCGGCGCAGACTATATCAGAAATACCTTAGAAGGCATTGAGTTTGTTGTTAGTTATACTAATATTATGACATGCATGCATCAAACACAATTGTTATTTTGCCTGACCATGAATATTTCACCCACGAATGAAGCGACCTTGCAGGCTTACCTTTTACCTGCAGTGCAAGCAGCAACCACAAAAATGTTATCCACGAAATGACTAAATATATTGCTCAACCACGAAAATTACCCGCTATACGGTACTACATAGCTATATGAGTCTCTTGGCTTCTAAATCTCTCCTACATGTATAGATCCTCTGTCCTCGTTCCCATCACTGGAACAGCTGAGTCAGCTGGAATGTGACCAATTTGGATTGGGCAATGACTAACTGAAAACCATAAAAAGAGCCAACATAGCAAGTCTCCAGGCAGCCAAAATCAAAAATATTGGCATACAGTGGAAAGATATTGTGAAAGCTCTAGTCAGCATTGGTGAGTACAAGTTGGCAGAGAGTGTGTGCACTCAGCAAGGTCAGCAAATGACTTCTTCTAGCGTTTGTAACGGGAAACTCCGTCCAGTATTAGGATAGCCTCTTTTCTCTTTTGTCATCCGTCTGTATTCATGTATTCATGTCTGTACAGTTATACTGTAAAGTGTTTCGCGGCGTTACGGTGGGGGACAACACGCATCGTTTCAAGATTAAGCCACACCCCCTGCACAAAAGTCTACGTTTTAACTTCTGTTGCCAATCCCTCTCTTCTTTATCTATGCTGTAACAATGTAATCAATAACCGTGTAAATTGTGCTACAATATACCAACTACAGGCGAGTGCTCTGTCAGTGGGTGCATTCTATGGCTGGCTGGATGCTGTTCCAACCTCTCCACCCATCATTATCCTCTGTGCTAATAAGCTTGTAGAAAATGAGCAAGTGATTATTGATTCCATGAATCGTTGGTTGACCCTCGTCCAAAACCAGTGCACTAATCTGAAAGGCAAAGCACATGTGATAGTAGTTGGTAGCCATGCCGACACGTTGAAGGAAATGGGAGAAGATTCGCAAGCCAAAGAGGGAATCTTTGCCCCCATTATCAAAAGTTTGAGTTCAAAGAGTTCATTCCAATGGATTGTCGCTTTGCTGGTTCGTATGATATGACAAAAGCAAGAAAACAGATTCAGAAACTATTCTCCGCTCTCCAGAAACAATCAGCCTGAATGCTCACACCTTTTACATCTACCTTGCTTTGTCTTTGGAAAATGTATACGAAAAAATTAAGAGCAATCTTAGCAAGGATCTGTCAAAATGCACCCAAGATATTCTTTCTTTCATACCCAGCACCGTCCCTCACCTTGTAGAGATCTGTGACCAGCTGCATAAAAGAGGTCTCCTCTTGTTCTTCGCAATGACACCTCTCCAGAGAAGTCTTTATTATAGTGATTGACCAAGCTACACTTCTGTCCCGAGTCACTGGAAACGTGTTTGTTCCTAAAGGTTCCGCCAGCACTGCAAGCTAGCTTCAAGCACTGGAGTGGTGCCTTTGTCGAAATTCAAGAAAGAATTTAATGGCTTCGATATAGAGATGCTGATTGCCTACATGTCTCATTTAGAGCTGTGTTTAGAAATCTTAGATGAGCAAGTTTTTTTTCAAAGGAGATTGCTTCTTCCACTGACAGAGATACTTCTGTTCCTGAGTCTGACGCTCGATACCTTTTCTTTCCAGGACTCATTCGAATCGAAACTCCAGATCAAGTTTGGAAAGATGCTCAAAGCATCAAGCAGTACCACTTTGGTTGGATACTTGAAACCTCTCAAGATACCAAGTTTTTCGATTCTCGCTGCCTTCAGGTCCTCATTCTGAGGATAGTATTCACGTTCCGCCTTGCCCCTGCTAGCAAAGTATTGCACGATGTCCCTATACTCTTCAAAAATTCTGCTCTATATGGAAGAGTGGGATATATTGGTGCAACGATGATGGGATCACCGCACACCTCGAGCTTACTGAAAATGGCCGATCTCTTGCTCTCAAAATGCACTCTGACACAGTTCGACCTACACTCTGATCACTCTCAAGCAATCATGACTACTTCCTAGCTCAAGATATCCCCCACAAAGTTTCATACCTTCAAATTCCCAGCTAAATACAATTATTGTGCACTATAGCTATACTGCTAGCTCTATCACAAGCATAAACATATTCAGTTGTCAGCTGCAAAGTCTTCCCCTCCCTTCCCACCCTTATATATAGCATGGTTTGAAAATGTTGTTATTAACGCTTTATTTCGTATTTACCATACTTCTCTGCCTTCGGTGTCGGGGCATTGCACCACTCTCTCATACTTATGGGAGCTTAAACATTCACTCCCTCAGATTAGAGTATAGGTAATTATTAATAAATTATTAAGCTAAATTATAATGAATGCGGTATGGCCAAGCGGCCTAGCAGATGACGTGACCAAGCGGCCAAAGCAATCATCGGCATAAGGCTTTAAAAAGCTGCTGTTCAGGCATGCAGTGGTATGAATGTTGGCACAGTGAGGGAGTGGCCCCGCAGTTTACCAAACTCCCCCTTTTTTCCCTCGAGGAAATGGGGGGATATTGCCACATCATTGGAATGTTAAACTATAATATACACTACATGTACATCTAGATATAAAATTGTGGAAATCTAGCTCATATCATTGGCTAAATGTTTAGTGCGACGTTTCACTAATGCTATACTGTATAGCGGGAAATTTGTGTGAGGTGCCTTTTCGAGGGTAAAGCAGTTAACAAAACTCCCACGCACCGATACTTCACATGCATGCAAAGCTATTGGTGGGTGTGGTTTTCTGGGATTGAACCGCGATATTAGAACCCACAAACATTTCCTACTACATGTATATACAGTATAAACGTCTGACCGTCTCAACATTCACAATCGGATTATACACATAAAAGGATAGGAATAAACAAGTATAAGTGATACAACTATTGTTTTATCTCGTGTTCCTATAGTTCTTTTTCTTCGTTGTGTTGGGCGTACTGTTTTCTCGGCAATGTGTTTGACATGCTCGATAACTCCTCTACTGCAGTGCCAGAAACCGTACGTTGAGTAGTACTTCCTTTCTCAAAAGACACAAAGTTATCAGTGTTAGATTTAGAGCAATTAAAGAGTTTTATCCATGTCTGGCAAAAATCAGTACTTCGAAGGCCATAAAAAAAGAAGATAAGCACACCTTGAGAGCCCACAAAGATCGAGAATATCACTTGGAACGGAAATGACAGCTCCACCAGACCAGAGCTTGTTGATGCTAGTCCAAGGCCCCAACCCAGGCCAAGTACAACCGATAGGCACATTGCAATAGTCAAGTTCTTCTTAAAATTGCTGAACTGTTCACTTTGGGAGCTCTCTTTTAGTGGTGAGAGGTTTCCGTTGACATAATGCTTGCAAATGGACACCATGATGGCAACAAACACAATCCAGTTGAGTACGTAGATGATGACAAAAGGAAGAATGAATCCAAAATAGAAAGGCCATTCAGTAGGACGACAGCTGAATCAATAGTAATGTGTGTATATGAATGAATGAATGACGGGGTACATCCATGCACATGCCCTAGCTAATATTCCAGTATTGAGACTACATAATTATGATGATTTGAGTTAAGTAACTATACACAAAACTTGTAGGATCCACAGTACTTGATTTGACTTAATTGCCCCCAGACCCATGTTTTTTTGCTGAACATAAAGAATCGGCCAAGTTTATTTTATCTTATATACGATTTGATTCACTTACTAGTATGGATTGTTGTAGTGCTGGTGGCCTGCCCCCGCACTTATGGCTACAATCACGAAGGGGAGTACTGCATGTGGAGTGGTAAATCATCATCACTATACAGTCAAGAAGCACAATGTTGTGCATGCGTTCAATTGAATGAATTATCCCTTAAGTATACATGCATGCATAATAATTATAAACGAACACTGTTTAAATCGAGTGATTGCTTACACCAAGCTGGGAGCCCAGCCTTCAGCATGAACTTGGATGTGAGGGAATCAGATCCCATTACCACTACCAGTTTGATATAGAGCCAGACAGCTTCTACAGCCATCCAGGAGAAAAACACTAGGAAGAAGTACTGCAGGAGGGCAGACACGAATCCACAGAGAGGTGGGACACCAACAGTGAACCCTCCAATGAGGAAGGTGAAGTACAGACATATCAGTGAAATACTCATGTTGATGAGAATTTGGTTCTGCTTATCAGCGAGTAGCTTCCTGTGAAGGAAATAGAAATGTCAAGCTTATAAGTTGGTGTAATCAGGCTTCCACTTACTTGCTGATAAAAATGGTAAACATGAACACCAGAAGACAAACTACAGACAAGCCCAGGCCAATGTATGTGATGGTGCTCAAAGCAATTGCAAGATTTTCAGGCAATGAAGTTGGATTCAAATCCTGTAACCGTGAGGTGCATAAAAGGTTGTGATTTCATTAATTTCGTTGCCATGCAAATATAAACTTACAAATAGTATTCCAAAATGGCCCAATTGTCTGCATTCGCAATCTTTTCTCCCATTGGAACTGGCTATCTCTTTACATCCAGCAGTGTCCCAAGCTCCAAACCGATCTGAAATAGTCGGCATTATGACAGTATACTTTTTGTTTGTGAGCTTATACTAAAGATATTTCACCATGATGATTCATAATAGTAAAAGTGTCCTCAATTATTCTAGTCGCTAACCTTGAGTGTTAAACACAGCACAACTGCTGCTGTTGATATTATCCTGCAGGCAAAGTAACTTATTAAGTATATAGCTATTAAGATTCAAGTTTCTTATAATTACCATCGTCCTGATCAGAAAGCTTGTCCGTACTGGTACTGTCTTGTTGGTCTGCAGACAAGCTAGTCTTGCAGCTACCACGATAGATCCCACCTGATTAGTACTTCTGTTCTCAGGAAGGAAAAGCACACCAGACAAGAAAACAGAGTAACTTAATCTCTGCGTAAGCGAGGTACGATTTGTTGCTGGGCAATCCTCAAGAATTGATGGGCTTAAATGGAGAGAAGCTGTTGAGTTTTTGTTGTCTGATCTGTTATCAGCTGTATTACCTTTACCACCATTAAATTTCATCAGAGCATCTTGGTCGATAACGCCAGTATTGTTAATTGCCTCTTCGACAGGTCCTAAATCAACAACAAATGTCTGGCCCTGGAAACTGTCAGGGTATACATCTTGCACTGTGATAGCAAATGTTTCGAAACTGAAAACAGTCCGATTGCTTGTGGAGTTTCTGGAAACAGTTGAAATATTGAGATTGTCCAGAAATGAATTGAGGCTTGCAAGAATCCTATGCCAGTAAAATAAGATACATTAATGCTCACAACTATTGTATAACGTTATAAAGTTATTATGTGTTGACATAGTGCAAAAACCACTACTGCATGCATGGTACAATAATTATACTTATTATAGCAGCAATCATTTGGGAAAGACCAAGGACTTTTAAGAGCAAGTGCATGTATATGAGCGGCAATCTGTTGCCAAAGCATTTGGAGTTGTTCAAGCTTGCAATAATTTATCGTAAAATTATAGCGGGTAATTTCCGGAAGGTTAATTTTGTAGTCAGTTCTGTCTTCGTGGATATGAATTTTGTGCACGTGGTTACCACTTTCTGCTTGAACTGCAGGTAAAGCTCCAATGATCACTTCTCATGCGTCATGTTCACCTACGTATATCTCCCCCCCCCCTAAATCTGCTGTATATATATATGTGATACCTTATTGATGAATTCATTGCCAACTGGCTCTGATAGATGGCTTCAGCATCGGCTAGCTGAATATTGTTGATTGTTTGAAGATAGTTGTCCCTCACCTGCATGGACATGTGAAGAGTCATTAAAATTAATTTGGACTTCAAGTAACAATGTTTACCTCTTGGTTGACAGTAGCTTCTCCTGTTAGTTGCTCTACTATTGAAGTAACCATGGCGATTTGATTTGTAGTCAGATTTTGTGGCTTAGATGTGATATTGGCAATCTGATTGGATGCTTGAGTTGTTGTTGTTGTATTTGATGAGAGTGCCTATAATAACTAGTGTTCAAGCTGGCGCTGTGCTAATGCCTCTCGCCATGTTTTTGCTTTCGCTCAAAAGTATTAGAATGTTATCTAAAGTTAGCTTATCTATATAAAGTCACTGAGAAGAAAACATTTATTTACATGCATCTATTGTTGTATTATGTGGCTTACCAGGACCTCAAGAAAGAAGAAAATTGATTCTTCCAGGATCTGTAGTTCAGTGTATATAATATCTAAGAAGAAAAGACCTGTACATGCATATTGTTATCTATATTAATATTGTTATATGGTAGTGTTTTATGGCTTACCAGGCCCTAGCCCTCAAGACAAAGATGATTCTGCCAGGAGGATCTGGATCTGGATCTTGGATATTATTTTCTCACACATGGGGAATGAGCGCGCATGCGCATTACATCCACAGCAATAATTAAAGGGTGTGTCCAAAGAGATCAATTTTCACAAATGGCTACTGCTAGCTAGCTGTTTTAACAGATATTTTTTGAGTCTTGTAGCTAACAAAAAGCTAGCGCTTTAGTTCAAGGCTAACTCATATGTTGAATAGAAAGTTTGTGCGAACAGATGATGCTATGAAAGATTCTGAAGAGACTGCAACAGCCTTCAATGTGAGTCAAACTAGCCATAACTAGAGAAAGAAGCTTTAGTTTGCTAATCCACGAATCAAAATCCAAGAGAACGTGGCTAGAAGCCTATAGAAGCTGTTAGTTTTCGTCGCATTGCAACCGTTGAGCAGTTACTGCTGGAATACACACACACACAGACACACACACAGTCAGCTTTACCGTATCCCTCGTGCGGCTACGCCTCGAGGCATAATAATTATTATTTACAGCAACGTTTACCATCCAGACATGAGTAAAACCTTGGGTGGTGGGGCACCGGGCCAATCATTTGTTTCACTTTAAGTGAGTACACTGACTAAGGGACACTATATATATTTCTTACTGCGATGGACTTGCTATACTCCATGATTTTTCAGTACATTAATTAAAGTGGCTAAATCCTATAGCTGGCTATAACAAACATGACACAGATGTTATACTATACACTTATTCAAACCACTTACTAGTGTAATCTCACACAATTCCTGGGATATGTCTGAAAGTGTAGTCTCACAGCTGCTGAGGTCAAGCTCATCCTTCCACATACCTCCCTCACTGATTGACCCAGAGCACTGTCTGCTGACATTCCCTGCAAACACACCCATTTCAGCACATGGACAAGGAGACAGCGCAATAGACCCTAGTGCCGTGTTGGGCCAAGAATGATCCTGGTGTATACCCGCTACACAGCCAGCTGAAACATAATTTTGTGCATTGTAAGAGAGAATGATTTGTTAAGCATAATTATGTAGCTACGGTTAATTCCCTTGCAGATAAGAGTTAGGTAGTCAAATCATCAGCATCTCAATTGATAGCTAGATGAAACGCATGACTTTGTTTACTAAGCAACAAAAACAGAGTATGCATGTATGGACGTTCAAATACAAATTAAGGTCGTGCACAATAGACACATGCAATGTCTCTATAATTATTGCTCTGCTAAAATATCTTTATTAAACATTCATGTATACATGCATGTATAATTTATATAGATGTCATGCATTGCAAGACTTATGCTTAAATTCCATGCATACATGGCTGTAATTTCGTTAAGTCTGAGACGTGCACTACCTCGGTATATTTAAAGTATGCAATAACGTACCGATACAAAGAGGCTTCTGACCACTCCACACTCCCATAGCATTTTCATCCATACAAACTCGTGCCTCAGTGACATCCATGATATAGAATCCATCGTCACAAGTGTAGGTTGCATTAGTTCCCAGATCAAAATTAGGGCTGACGTCAGGAGAGTAGGAGATCGTACCATTAGGAATGTCCAGTAGAGGAGGGCACTCAATGGCTGTAATACAGATGGAAGATTTGCAATAAAATAGTGTACATTGCAAAATAGGGTATATTTTATAGGAGATATCTTACTCACGGGTACATCTTAGAGTTTGGTTAAGGTTATCAAACGCTCCAATAGTATCCAGTCTATTATTGTCCGCACAAGTTTTAATCTCAGATCCTCCTAGGGAGAGGTCTAGAACAAACCCAATGTCACAGGCGTAAGTAGCCACAGTTCCCAGATCATAGTCAGGTGTGTTGTCAGGAGCGTAGGTGATGAATCCATTGAGAATGGCCGGTAGAGGAGGACACTGAGTCTGTGGGGCTGAGGAAGGCGGTGATAGAATTAACCAATTGACAAGCATATCGTCCACAGTTAGAAAGAATCACATGCAGTGCTGTGGTGCTAACTCAACAACTACAGGTGAACATGTTGTGGCAGACCACAATCCAACATACTTTATCTCTGACTGATCTCATCAACTAGGCCATCACCACAGCTAAACAAAAGCAGCTCAAATAGAATCATGAAAATGAAATGGTAATACTTCTTCTCTCATTCTGTTATTGCCAAGCACAAGTGCGGATTATAAGTTATCTAGTTATTTGGCATGTTGCACGAGGGCGCCTGCAATAACTAACTTGCCCAATGACGTCAAACTTTTCTGATTGGGCAAGTTTTTCTCTCATGTGTTTTGAGTGATTTCATTAGTTTTGCCGAATTCCATCATAAATCATTAGTTTTGCTTCCCACAACTAGTACAAAAGGTAGATTCTATAAAAAGGACCAATTGGGTTATTGGGTGGGATGGTGTGGCATTAGTCAAAATTAGAGGTCTTTTGAAACCTATGTTCTGCATGCATGGTGGTATAGTGATGCCATATACACAGCAATGGATTGCTTTGATCTGCCCACTCACTGGGCAACAAAAACATATAAACATGCATGCAGGGCGGGGGAGACTACTTTGTATAAGTGCATTGAGCTATAGGGCTTACCATTGGTAGATACAGTGAACATGTTGGTAACGTTTATACCGACAATAGTTGTAAACACAGTGACATTAGTAACAGAACTGCAGTTGACAGCATTGTCCTCCAATGCAGGAATAATGTTTATGACCTTAAAAGAATTGGATGTGGCTGAAACTTCAATTCTCCACTGATAAATGGCCTCATTTGGCACTGTGATTTCTGTTGACGCGTACAAAACGACTTCTCCTTCTTGTACAGTGAGATTAAATGACATGCCACATTCAGAAATAGTGAATTTCCATCGGACTAACTCCCCACGATCCAGTTCACCATTGTTGGTGGTACCGGTGTTTCTTGGTACAGTCGTTGCTACAGAAATGGAATGACATTATAATTATAATACTTCTTGTTTATAAGAACTCCATAGGGGGCTTATGTAACAATAATTATTTATGAACGAATGATCTTACTTATGTTGCAGATTTGTCCCTCTAGATAACTTTGAACACATGGCAGCTGTGAGAAGTTATCAATACGGACAATATACCGTTCTTGACTGGCAATGGCTACCAAATCTTCATTCCGAACATCTTTCCCGACTCCAATTGCAAACACATTAATAGGTGGAGAGGCAGCCCTCACAGCAGCCGCAGCTTCAGCAACCGATGAATAGCTACAGTTGTTATCGTATACTGTAGACCGCCCATCAGTTAAGACCATGGCTACTCTAAACACACTGGTATCTGTACGACCTTCAGTTGAGAAAACTCGGAGAAGTTGACAGAGAGCATCTTGTATGTTGATGTTTCCTCCAGCATGAGGAAGATCTGTTACAGCATTTCTCAAGGATGTAGCGTTGCTGTGGGTGTCTAGACTAAATTGCTCCCGGGCATGACTGCCAAATGTGATCACACCTACTCGATTGTCATTCGGTCCGATTTGCAAACTACCCACATACTGTGCAGCAAATTGTTTCACCAGGTTAAAGTTGGTCTTCCCAATATTGCCAGATTCATCCAAGACCATCACAATGTCGCTATTAACTGTAAATCAGGATATTATAGTGCAGTCACTCGATCTTTTATGAAATAAAACATTAAACTTACAATATATATAATTATACAATACCATGGATATTACACTATGTATAACTGTACATGCATGATTGTACAAATCGTATTTTGGCATAATACGTTTATCAATTTGCGGTTTAAACCTGTATTAAGGACTTACAGTTTCTGTTTGCCGAGATTATGTTAACACTTTCGACAAAGTGCTGCTCTGTTTCGTTACATGTCAAGCCACAGTAGACTCGGTTGTAGTAAGCAGCCTGTCCTGGTATATCACACGGAATAGGTTCCGTATCAGAAATGTTCAAAAGAAACAGTCTCGCTGCTATTCCCGAATAGAGGGGAATCCTCAAATCCCTCCACTGCACACTTGGCCAATCAATGTCAAACGCCTCTCTTATGGCGTCATGTCTCTCAACATTCAGTGCACTATTTGCTTGAGTGGTTAAAAACTTATCTTCATCCACCTGCCATATGCCTCCATTGTAGCCAGGTCGATACGTATCCGTGTCAGTTCCATCTCTCGATTCAACAAAAGCAATTCGCCTGAGAAGTTGTCGATCAAAATCAAGCACAGTTTGGATTCTATTCACTGCTGCTCTGACAACATCGGACCCAGATGCTTCTCTTTGCAAGGTCAAGTCCACTCCCTGAGCAGTCAGTAGAGGGAGCAATGCACTGAGAGTAATCAGCACACTGAAAGTAGCAGTCTTCATTGAGTTAATTAAAGTTGAAGATTTATAGGATCTTATCCATGCATAATAGACTATATAATTATAACTTTCTGAGAATGATTCAGTCGTGGTTAGGTGTAACTTCCACTAGTAGTAAGTGGTTGTCTCCCAGCCAATAATAATGAAACAGCTGCCAAGAAGGAAATGTATGGAAGCACTATAACAGTATGGAAGCACTATAACAGTATGTAATAGTTGTGACACATGCACCAGTGCCACATGGGATATATTGGCTCAGTAGTGGCACAGCACCGTCTGAACTGTGTCATATGGCAGACATTGGCACAGTGTTTCTTCTGATCTCAGGAGTCAATATGCAACAAACATACCATTCATAATTTGAAACTATTTGTTTACCCTGTCATGCTGTCACCCTCCTGTAATCATTCACTTCCAAGTAATACCCTCACTTCCTGTACTCTATGCACTGCATGCCAGTTCAAACATCCCCTGGTAATGCACTGCAGGAAGAAATTAAGTCAGTCGTGGTCGATGTAACTTCCACCATAGATACATGCTTCCATTGATAGTAGATGTAAGTGTGATCCGAGCTAGGGATGCCTTAATAGTACATAATATATAGTTACCCCGTGCGCAGCATGCAGGGTGATTGGTGTGTGTGTGGACACAACATTAATGAGCTGTTTGAGCGAACTAGACACTTTCATGCATGGACTACTCTAGCTGCTAATGAGACAGTATAAGTTGAAATATTATAGTTGAAACTTGTAGGAAATCTTTGAAAACAACAAAAAAACTAAGTCTGATCGATGTAAATTGTAGATATTCATCAATTCACGATTCCCCATAATGTTAAGGTCATTACGGTAAAAAGCAGTTATCTCGTTTTTCCGCTGCAAGTTCAACGCACGGGGGTGAATGCTCTACTAAGCTTCTTATTTGTAAGGCTGTACTAGTAGAAGGCACCAAACATTACGCATAATTACTGTTTTGTGTCCATGAGATTTAGAAGCACTGATTTATAGTATCCTGTGTGTAGAGAGGGTTCTACGAATAGCTGAGGGCTTCTTAATCACATGGACATGCACTACATCAACCACATGTCAAAAGGATTATGTGTACAAGTGTGTGTTGGTGCATTGTTTAATCAGTACGTGGTTTGGGTTAATATTATTGTACCCAAACCAATTAAACAATACACCAACAATGAGTCTATAATTAAGGGATTTGGGGATTTTTATATCCAAAGCATCGACATACTTTAAATTACATGCCCGAACGTAGCGAGGGTGCTATATATACTAGCGGTCTGAGGATCTCAATATCCCGTAGTGACCATTGGACGAGGCCTAAAACTGGTTTATAATATATAGCGCTATATATAAGGCTAAGCATACAGACTAAGATACGCAATTGACAGCACGGATGATGCTATACTGGACAACTAAGCAAAGATAAAGGTCAATGAGCGTGGTTTGTGAACTTGAAGAAAATAGCTTACAAAGAGCCTTTTGATGGCTACAAAATCTGGCCACTCTTTCTGCAATATAATAAATGCCGGTCGGATCTCATCTGATAAGCCATTCTACGGAAGCCCATAGGGGCCATTCAGTTCCACTCTAAGATTCCACTCTAGAATGCACTTCCACTCTGCAATTCCACTCTAGAATGCACTTCCATTCTGAAATTCCATTCTGAAATTCCATTGTGTTATTGTCTCCATCCAGTGTGAAAAATGGCTATAGTGAAGTTGAGAAACTTGTTAATATTTTGAGAGTGCATGGGTATTCTTACAGGCCTGTGTTTTTTATCTTGTTGATCCCTAGCCTCGATCCCAGGCCGAGTTTTAGCTTTTATAACGGTACCGTTAGGTGAACAACGTTGTTTGCCTAACCGTTATAAAAGCGAAAACTCGGCTTGGGATAGTTAATCCCCAACAGCTACTGCTTGTAATAATTATTCTGAAACATATTTAGGACACAATCAAACAACCACTGTTATACGGTGACAGCATTGGGGACATGAATGCTAATGATCTGTCTCCAACACATGCACAAATTGATATAAATGTTACAAATCATCAATAAACGCTAAATTTCTAGCTGCAGTTTTAATGTTCATAGCTACCAGTTCTGTTACCAAGTGCCTGAACATGTACAGACCAGATGATGTCAATTTGACCTTTGCAGTCCTTGACATATACCTCCAGGCTCCACTCTGGTTGAACATCAGAGAGGGCAGAGCTGGTGGGCGGGACTTTATCTTGCATTGAGGACACTATACTCCCATGCACACTCTTTTAATACACTATAATTATGTGTGGGGGGGGGTCAGTTTTGTAATCTCAAAGATGTGTAGCTATAATTATAACGGCTGAATTTCAGTAGCCCTTGCTACAGTCAGAGTGGAAGTGCATTCTAGAGTGGGATCTTAGAGTGGAACTGAATGGCCCCTATGGGCTTCCGTACCATTCCATGGAATGTTTATATCATAATGATATTCATGACCCGTTATGGTTGTTAATTACCAGTACCAGTACCAGTCCATGAAATTCCTGGTATACCAATTGCCACATTGGAACTTGACCAGGTGTTCTGTCTGTAACAAACAGCCTGCTCTCGACACTATAGGCCATTTCAACAAAAAGAATATATTCCTTGCGTTAACTAGAATGCAATTGACCTTTGACCCTTCTCAACCATCATACCCTCTGATGCTGTAATTGTAGGTAATGATCAAAGTGTCAATTTAAGAATAATTATTGTCCAGCTTTATAATTAATATGAGCAGAACGCTTAAAAATAATAATGCTTCTGAGGTGTAAAATTGAGTGTCCTCAATACCGTAAGTTAACTAACACGTCCTCCAACTTTAAAGTCAAACTGTTTAATAACGTAAATGCAACAACCATGATATGCAGAGCCACTAATTTATAAGTTCTATTGTGTTTGCCACCAACATTATATAACGTCCATTCACTGCCAAAACCTCAATGAGACCTGATTACATGGCCGTAATAACCAAGGGGGCTGGGGGGTAGGTTTTCGTACTGCAATTATGTATCTATTAACAACTAAATTAAATTTCGCCTCCGGTGTGGCGGAACACCCCCCTCTCGGACCCACCCTCTGGGCAGCGCAAGAGCCGCCTTGCCAGGAGTTCGCCCCCATTTCTATTTGTGCCCTCCACCATAAAACATCTTACGGCCCTGGATTGGAGCCTCGCTTCGCTAGGAATTAAAAAGGGGCAATATATGATTGATATGAAAACTCAAGCAGCTAGAAATATAACAGCATGCAAATGACTAAAACAATATTCAGCTCAAAAAACTCTCATGTTAGCTAACTACTTTCACTCGTTATAGTATCCGAGTATTGTATACTCAGTTAGCCGTATCTTTTTTTTCTCCCAGTATTGGCGCGGATTGACAGCATTTGCACCTTTTTCTTTTTTTTATTATACGACACCTCACCCGACACCCGACAACGAGTATTAGACTACCACAGCCTACGATGAGCACGATCACCACAATTGTTACCACTATGGCAGCGGCAACATTTACTGTGACTTCTACTTCAGGGGGGTTTATAGTAGTGTCAGTGGTAACTTCTTCCTCTGTTAGAAGCTGATCTATAAAAGAGAGACAATGCATTGCCAATATATAATGATCTAGTTGTGCTCAAGGAAATTGCCTATAATTATGTAATTATACAAAATGACCTCTCGAAATATTAAAATGGACTCAAGCGCACCATTTCCATGCTTCTAGTTTTAATGGCTAGCCGTTTTAACTTCAGAAATCTATAACAAAAGATATTCTATCATTAAATAACTAATCTATCATTGTCATATGAGTGTATCAAATCAAAAGTCAAAGATTCCAATCAGTATTTGATCACACCCACTTTTACCACGTGAATTTTGCACACGCTGGATTGACTGAAAGGCGTGGCCAACACAAGTGATATTCATCGCTATTGGCTAACACCCACTTAAAAATAATGATGCTATTGCGTAACAGGCCAGAACAAAACTGTATAGATAGGCTTGGTTCCCGTCAGCAGAGCTTTGCTCGCGTGCAATCTCTTTTCACTCTTGCAGCTACCAATAGCTAGCGTTCTAGTGCAGAACTAACTGCTAAGTAGACTATAGCAACACTCGGTAAACAAGTTTGGCTACGTGCTCTTCTGAAAAGGCTGCAATGGCATTCCAAGTAAGCAAAACTAGGCATAAGGCTTGAGAACGAAGCATTACCGTACTTATTTAAATAATTCCACAGCCAGAGGTCGTTTCTTTTGGAGGTTGAAAATTATGTTGAAGTCCTGGTGTCGCATATTTAGAGGGTGGCATCTATAATTGGAGGTTACTCTACTATATCCTAGATTGTTTCTTGCGGCCTGGAATCGAGGCTGTAGTTTGACCTCGATCTACGCGACATAAAAAAATAATTGTCAATGCTGCAGTTGCTTCTTTTTGAGGTCAGAAAATTTGAAAAGATCGAGGGTATCGCATATTTGGAGGGTCGCGGCTTTAAATCGAATAAGTGCGGTATTCCACGAATTAAAATCCAAGAAAACATGACTAGAAGCCTATATATAGAAACTCTTACTTGCACTTCATTGATCCTTGAGAAGCTGTAGCAGTCTACACAGATCGACACACACACACACAAACACACTACCTTATACCTCGCTTGCGCATGCGCACCGAGGCATAATTAGTGCAATTTATAGTGATTTTTCAACGTTTTGTGTGTATATTGTATATAGCTATAATTATAGTAATATGGCTTACCATTGGTAGATACAGTAAATATGTTGGTATCGTTTTCACCGACAATAGTTGTAAACACAGTGACATTAGCAACAAAACTGCAGTTGACAGCATTGTCCCCCAATGAAGGAATAATGTTTATGGCCTCAAAAGAATTGGATGTGGCTGAAACTTCAATTCTCAACTGATAAATGGCCTCATTTGGTGCTGTGGTTTCTGTTGACGCGTACAAAACGATATCCCCTTCTTGTACAGAGAGATTAAATGACACGCCACATTCAGAAATGGTAAATTCCCATCGGACTTGCTCCCCACGTTCCAGTTCACCATTGTTGGTGGTGTTTCTTGGAACAGTTGCTGCGACTATACGTACAGATTTGGGTAATAATGTCATTAATTTTGCTCTGCATGCTATGAACTCAAACAAAATGGGGTCTTACTTGTGTTGCAAATCTGTTCCTCTTGAACACTCTGAATACACAACAACTGTGAGAAGTCAGCAGAACTGAAAATGTACTGCTCTTGACTGGCAATGGCTACCAAATCTTTTCTCTGGACATTTGACCCGACTCCGATTGCAAACACATTAATAGGTGGAGAGGCAGCCCTCAAAGCAGCCGAAGCTTCAGCAACTGATGAATAGCCACAGTCGTTAGTGTTTACTGTAGACTGCCCATCAGTTAAGACCATGGCCACTCTAAACACACTGGGATCCGTACGACCTTCAGTTGAGAAAACTCGGAGAAGTCGACAGAGAGCATCTGGTATGTTAGTACCTCCTTGCCGACTATATGGAAGATCTGCCACAGCATTTCTCAAGGATGTAGCATTGCTGCAGGTGTCTAGACTAAATTGCTCCTGGGCAGTAGTGCCAAATGTGATCACACCTACTCGATTGTTATTCGGTCCAATTTGCAAACTGTCCACATATTGAATAACAAATTCTCTCACCCGGTTAAAGTTGGCCTCCCCAACATTTCCAGATTCCTCCAGGACCATCACAATGTCGTTGACAACTCGACAGGCTGTAAATGATAAGACGCGCGCATTCATTGATTAGTATATAATTATGCATGCATGCATGTAAAGCCATGCTGCAGATCTAAATTTAACATGCTGTCAGGCAATCATGCTTCGAAAAACCTGCATTTTATTTACTATGTAATATAGCGGAGGACTATACATTAATTGTATCTATTTCATAACATGTTTCCCAATGCAGTGTAAAGTTCAAACAGGGTGTATAATTATGGTCAGACTCTGACAGTTATAGATAAACTGTCTTGCCATTTATTTGGCACACATCAGGGGTGTAGAGCCAGGATTAGATTCTCAATGTCCTCAAGCACATGTATTATAGTGGCACAATACATGACAACAATATGTAGCTACCCACATTCAATTTTAGCATATCAACACTGCATGCATGCATGTACATTGTGCACACAAGACTACAGTAAACTCTCGCTATTCCGAGTACGGCCATCTCCATAATTATACCGGCCATTTGGTTTGGCACAGATTGCTATAGCTAGCTTGCTTTCCATATAATATTTACTTGCTGCCCCAAACTAGGTTTTCAACGTACAGCCAAATATGACGTTTTGGGTGTGGTTTGGCAGATAAAATTTGATTACACTTAAATAGAGAGCAAAATGATTCAATACCCTTTATTATCATCTAAATAGAACCGCAAAATGAACCATTATAGATTCGAGGTAAAGTCGTTTTTTAGCCGCGGCTATTTTCTGAAATACAGCCACCTCGTGATCGCTATTCCGGCCAAGCTGCACTGCGCCCCAAGGGTGACCGGATTAACGCTACTGTATACAGATTCCTAACTTCAATTCGCCAATCAAACAGCTAGAGCGGGTGCCCTTTTGTATGTGTGCTGCATGTGTATCACAGAGAATGCATGCTTATAATTATCTAAACTTACGGTTTCTTTTTGCTAAGATGTTAACATATTCGATAAATGTCTCCTCCGAGTCAGCCTTATTACAAGTATAAATGCCACGGTAGACTCGGTAGTGTGTCTTCCAGTAAGCAGCCTGTCCTGGTATATCACACGGAATAGGTTCCGTATCAGAAACGTTTAAAAGAAACAGTCTCGCTGCTATTCCCGAATAGAGGGGAATCCTCAAATCCCTCCACTGCACACTTGGCCAATCAATGTCAAACGCCTCTCTTATGGCGTCATGTCTCTCAACATTCAGTGCACTATTTGCTTGAGTGGTTAAAAACTTATCTTCATCCACCTGCCATATGCCTCCATTGTAGCCAGGTCGATACGTATCCGTGTCAGTTCCATCTCTCGATTCAACAAAAGCAATTCGCCTCAGAAGTTGTCGATCAAAATCGAGTACAGCTTGGATTCTATTCACTGCTGCTCTGACTACATCGGACCCAGATGCTTCTCTTTGCAAGGTCAAGTCCACTCCCTGAGCAGTCAGTAGACGGAGCAATGCACTGAGAGTAATCAGCACACTGAAAGCAGCAGTCTTCATTGATATATTGATTAAGTTAACAAGTGATGTGGCGACTAAAATTAATGTTGACAGTGCAGAAAGTGATGCATGATGGCCACTATAGGGAAGTATCCCTCAGAAAATCATGTACACAGCACAAGGAAACTATAATTATGCCCTCAAACCCATGCACACACACATAAGGAAACTAGGCCACCAGAAAGAAAATTATACCCACACACACAAGGAAAGTTTAACCTCAAACCCACACAAAGTAGGAAACTCTAACCTCAGAAATGTACTCTCATAAAACAAGGCTCAATATCGTGAAATGTCAAAAGGATATATGACTGTGTACAAGTATGTGTTGGTGCATTGTTTAGCATAACATTGTATACCCAACTAGGCCCTGATAAATTATGCTCAGAATAATTTTAGCATAATAGATCTTAGCCTCGATTCCAGCCGCGAAGATCGAGGCTAAATAGATCTAGGTGTCTAAAGATATCAATGTTCATTTTTGGGAAATCAATTTTTGCATAACGAATGTTCTCATAGCAAAAAGTGGCTGAAGGGGAGTACTGATTAGGCCAAGCCAACTTAATAACATGTTTCACGACTTTCATTAGCAATTTATAGACCAGCTAGGCCTGTAAAAAAAAAAGTATGAATCTCATTAAAAATGAAGGGAGAGTGGGTGTTTAGGCTGTTAGAGAAATTGTTAGGCTTCCCAAACCACACTGGTAAGTTGTGGTCACAAAAAAGCCTTATAAGGGTGTTTTTTTACAAAAAGAGACCTGCTTGCATCCGTGAAGCATGTAATTAAGTTGGCTTGGCTTTATAGTGAATATTATGGATCAGTTCAAGTCGGCAAGATAACACTGAGAACCATGCATGATCATATTAATTATGTCATGTGTCAGTCATGCATGTGCTGTGTTTATGCCTACGTCTTAATTTCGTCAATAATTATTATGTCACATTTTTTGGGAATAATTACATTTTTATGAGAATAATCAGGGAATAATCGGATTTTTTATGAGAATAATAGGTACATTTTTCAAAAATAATGTAAAATAATGGGGAAAAAAAAGCATAATTTATCAGGGCCTAACCTAAACCAATGCATGCACCAACAATGAGTCCAATTAAGGGATTTGAGACCCGAAGCATAGACATACTTTAAATTACATGGAACGTAGCGAGGGGGCTATATAAACTAATGGTCTGATGATCTCAAAATCCCATTGTGACCATTGGACGAGGCTATATATACCGGACAACTAAGCAATGAGAAAGATCAATGAGCGTGGTTTGCGAGCTTGAAGACTTACAAAAAACTTGGAAAGCACAGCGCATCTGTGTAGGAGACGACATGACATGTTGTTCAACTAGCCATTTGAAGGCTACAAAATCTGGCCACTCTTTCTGCAGTATAATAATGGTATTATAGTCTACTTTGAGACTATAATTATTGTTTTTCGGTGTAACTATAATCAAAGAACCGGCTCAGTTTATCTAAACGTAGTGATATAGGAGTCTGGACTGTACGAATGTGAAAGACAGTTTACCCACCTGCCTGTTGAGAGCAGGGGAGGGGAGGGACGTACGAGGAAGAAAAAACAATACAGATATCAACAAAAGTCATGGAAAAAGTGATATTGACCAAATAAACTTATGTAAAAGCCGTTTTTTATACTACAGTGGAATCTCAGTTAACAACTACCTCCGAATAAAGGCCAGCTGCTATATATAACGGCCAGGCACCCAGGTCCCAAATGAACAGTTTGTATACAAAACAACCTCTCAACAAAGGCCACCTCTGTATAAAGGCCAAAACATTGTTCACCAAAGGTGTCCGTTATAGAGGGGTTCCACTGTATACACATGCACAGAGGTGGATTTTGAAAAGATAGGTGGTGCATGCCATTGACGCACAGTGCAGTGCAGGTCAGTTGGATTTGGTCTTGTATATAGAGCTATATACTCTTGAAGAGAGTAATAAGAGCTTGAGCTGCACCATGCTTGTCAGATCTCCTTTGATAAGCCATTCCATGGAATGTTTATATCATAACGATTTCATGACCCGTTATGGTTGTTAATTACCAGTCCATGAAATTCCTGGTATACCAATTGCCACATTGGAACTTGACCAGGCGTTCTGTCTGTAACAAGCAGCCTGTTCTCGACGCTATAGGCCATTTCAACAAAAGGAATACCTTTCGTTAATTAAAATGCAAAAATATGAATTGATAGTTGACCCTTGAAATTGTGCAGACTGATCAAATAATCATACCTGAACATTAATTTTGTTGGCGGTTTTTGTTTAACCATGCGCACAGTTAATTGTGCCAGCTATAGGCCGAGGCGGGTGACCCTTCTCTACCATCATACTAATTGTACCCCTCTGATGCCAGTAAAAATGTTACGAATTGTCAATTTATTGCATATAATAATTATGAGCAGAACACTTAATGCTTCTGAGGTGTAAAATTGAACTGCATAGAGTGTCCTCAATACCATAGCTAACACGTCCTCCAACTTTGAAGTCAAACTGTTCAAGTAACGTAAATGCAACAACCAGAGCCACTAAGTTCTAATGTGTCTGCCACTAATGTTATAACGTCCATGCACTGCCAAAATCTCAACGTGACCTGATTACTCGGCCGTAATAACCAAGGGGGCTGGGGGGCAGGTTTTCATACTGCAATTATGTATCTAAACTATGTTAACAACTATGAGAACATTAAATTAAGTTTCACCAGCGCAAGAGCCGCCTTGCCCAGGAGTTCGCCCCCATTTCTATTTGTGCCTCCACCATAAAACATTTTCTTACAGCCCTGGATTAGAGCCTCGCTTCGTTAGGAATTAAAAAGGGGCTGGCAGCATGAAATTGATATGAAAACTCAAGAAGCAAAAACAGCATGCAAATGAACAAAGTCTAAAATGCTCAAAATACTCTCATGTTAGCTAACTACTTTTTCACTTGTTATAGTATCCAAGTATTGTACTCAGTCAGTCGTATCTTTTTTTTATCCAAAAACGCACTCGTTTCAGTATCGGATTGACAACTTTTTTTCTTACGATCCTTCACTCCACACACGACAACGAGTATTAGAATACAACAGCATACAATGAGCAGGATCACCACAATTGGTACCACTATGGCCGTGTTTAGATTGACTGTGACTACTACTTCAGGGGGGTTTATAGTAGTGTCAGTGATGACTTCTTCCTCGGTTAGAAGCTGATCTATAATAAAGAGAGACAATGCAATATAATAATGATCTAGTTGTGCTCAAGGAAATTGCCTATATATAGTTATAGGATGAATCCAAGGTTTCTATGGGATTATGAGACCCCGAGGGCCTGAGGCTGTAGCGCCCCCGAGTGCAGCGAAGGCGCTACTAAGGGCCTGAGGGTCTCATAATCCCATAGTGACCGTTGGATGAGGCCTATAACTGATTTAGAATAGTGCTAAGCAAGCTAAGCTATATTAACACAAAGAATACTTGGATGAGAGACTTGGATGAGGCAATACTTTAATCTCATTGGAGATAAGATGCCTCACATCGATCGCGTATACACCTTCCTCATTTCCTCACTAAGTACGATGTGTACCTCAGGATGAAGAGGGAGCTCATGGCTGGAGGAATCCCAGTTGTAAAAGTTTCTACCTTTTACCGCTTTTGGAAAGAAGATTTTTCGAAGGTGCTCATTCCCAGTGTAAGTATTCTATAATTATACTATAACCATATCAACTATACCAATTTACAGCAAATTAAAGCGCTTTCAGCAAGTGTGATATTTGCACTAAGTTTGACCAGGAAAGAATGAAGAGTGGATTTAAGGAGGAGTATGATCAACATCTACAGATTGTTCAGTAAGTGACTCTGCAAGCCTTTACCTTATATTCAAGTACAGATTACATTTACACGCAATTAATTCTTTGCCTTTAGTCAGACAGCAATAAAATGTACGTAACTCACAATTATGCATTTTATTCCATCTTGCTATTATTATTATGGTGACAGGCAAGGAAGGCGGAAGTATTATGGTCATCGGGAGAAATCTAGAACAAATCCACAGCACAGTGTTACCCTCATCATTGATGGCATGGATCAGCACAAGACCAATCTTCCTCACCTCGCAAAGATCTCAAAGTCTGTGCAGGGATTGCTTCCTCTCAGAACACGTCACTGGAGTGCTAGTACACACCCGGGCATGCACCTCATGGAAAGTTAGCTCACGTCTACATTGACATACTGCAATTCCCTCATGACTGCAACGTTACAATTCATGTGCTACTCAAATCCTTGATTGCTTTAGATCATCTCCCACCAGTTCTGAACATCCAACTGGACAATACAACAAAAGAAAACCAAAACAAGTTCTTCCTGGGGTTTTGTGCATTGTTGGTAGAACGGAAGATATTCACTAAGGTATCATTATTATAGCATTGTAATAATTATTACATAGCAACTGCATGCACTGCCCTGCCCTAATGACTACAATTATAATCATTCATGCACACATTGTCAATGCATGGTTGCCCATGCATGCATATGACACTGTATACATTGTGCTATAATAGGTGCTGGTAAACTTCCTACCTGTTGGTCATAAATATACCCATGAGGACATTGACCAGCTTTTACATAATGATTATTGCATGTATAATTGTACAGATCTCCAAAAGCAGATTACACAGTCAAGCAAACCTACCCCAACGGTTGAGGTACTCAATACTATTTCTGATGTGAGGTCGTGGCTGGAACCTTGTATTGACGGACTAAACGGTCACTCTCTTCCACATTGCTTCAAATTCTTTTAGAAGATGGGAAAGCTGTGATATATTTTCAGCATTGGAGCAGTGATGCTTGGTGCAATGCTGATGTAGCAGTGAAATGATGTAGCAGTGAAACTACTTCTAAGTAAGTCTGCATGTAATATATAACGATTTGTCAGTGATCATAATAAATACCGTACAAGCACATGCATACTACATTATGTATGGCAACACACTTTGTGTTAGGGTGTATGCAGTTGCTAATAGCGGTTTTTTACAGACGCTGATGTTCGTTATATTGTACAGCTCTCTAGGCCCTGATAATACACCCATTCGATACTTGAATTCTTGAAAAATGTGCCTATTACGCTCATAAAAATTTGGATTTTACACTATAATAGCGTAACATTTTGAGTATTAATTTTCGCTGATTCGTGCATTTTACTGTAAGGATCTTTACCAAAAATACACCTCAACTTTACATGCAAAATGTTTACTGCAGGAGATTCCATGTGGCATTCCAAATAGAGTTCACCTGTCTGACAACAAGATAGACCTGCCGCACACGTCTACACATAGATATTCCAAAGTTTTAGTCTTGGATCTCTGATGATGCTCGTATTTGGTGGGAGCAATTTGAATTTGGAATTACCCCCTGGCCCTTGCTACATCTCCAAGAAGGTGAGCAAACTTTCATTTCAATCAGAATTATATACGTAACACCATTATACTTTAATAATTATTACACAGTTTGTCAACTGGCCCAACTCCCAGCCTCAGGATCAGCAGATATGAGCTGTGATGCGCCTCAGAATACCCAGCTTCAAGCTCTATTTGCTGCAGAGAATGAAGAGTGCAATGTAAGCAATAATTATACGACAGTTCAGCACACCTATTGCACCTTCCCTAAATATACTAAATTTAGGTCACTTTGCATAATTCTTCAACTTAGGTATACGTAATGCATAAGTATATACACACAATTCCTAAATTTAGGTCACATGTGTGCATACAAAAAAATTATACCATCCCTAACTGAGCAGGCTTCCTAAATTTAGGTTGCTTTGCTTCACATGGTATCTACCTTCAAATTCGATGTCATACAGGTGTACACTGGGGCCTACCGAAAGCAATCACGGACAGATGTTAGGGAGGTGCAGGATTTAGCAGGTCTCAAGATTGATCAGTTGCTGGCAGCCAGAAGCTGTCCAAGCAGTAACATCGAGCCATGGATTGCTCAAGTTCGATCGATCTCAGATTCAGAGGTATAGAATTGTCTGGATGGAAGGGAAATACAACAGCAAATGGATAGTGGCAAGAAGACAGGATCCAGAAAACAAGAAGAAGCGAATTGAGTGGGAAGATTCAGTCACGAAATCCTCAATACTCTTGTATGATTTCCAGTTACGTCCACCAGTCATCTACGTAAAAAGACAATAAAACATTTAAAGAGTGTATACCAAGAGCTAAAGCAAAGTAACACCTAATGTTGTGTATATTTCATGTTTATTGTGATACAAAATATATCTCTGTTAGCTTCTTCAAATCTAGTATGCTAAACAGAGTCAATAAAAACAAGTTAACACAATCATGGAATACAACAATAACATAACAATGCAGATAAGATTTACAAATAGACAAAAAATCAAACAATTTTTGTTTAATAATTCTATTCTGATCCTGCAAAAGAGAAAGGGAGCTTTTGACAGTGAATGTGTTTGTACATTTCGTGTGAGGTCGGCATGATCATAATTATACTAAAAGAGAAATGCAGCTTTAGCTATAAGGTTTGTTATTGATGATTTTAGTCTCTGTGGTACTTCCAAACAGTGCGACAGGGATGTAGATGTATATGTAATGCAGTGAATAAACATGCAGAATAACTGTTACCAGGAGTTTTTGCTGTTACACAGTACAGTGTATAACATTATAGTGTGAGGTTGGCAAGTTCACACTAAAAGAGAAATGCGCGCACAGCTTTATAGGTTTGTCATTATGATCTCTGTGGTACTTTTAAACAGTAATACTACATGTATATAATCACCAGTATGATACACACGATATTTAGAGCAAATGTGAGACAAGTATAGGCGTCTATAGACATAATTATACTGACCAAAATACGCAAGGCCATAAACTAATTTGACTAAGCTACGTCACAAACACTATTATTATATATAGTCTTGTTGTTGTATAAACTGTGAAGTAGGAAATGCACTATCCAACACCACAAGTGCATGTATTCGTACACTCCTGGTGTGGTTAGATATAGGTACATTTCCTACTTACACACTATTTAAACACACTGTTTAAACACTAATAAAACATTACACAATAACTATCAACAGACATTCTGTTAATTTTCACCTGCAAATGGTGCATGTCAAACCAACAATGATGAATAATGACCGCTCTCCCTCATCCTGTTTATATAAACAGGATGCATGGGAATGAGCATAACTGTGGCCTTACAACCAAAGCAATCATTGTCAAAAAGAACACATGCATGCAGGATGGGAGTTTCAAGTCAACTTCTACTGACATTGATCCTCTTGCTCAATTCCACTGCTGGTAAGACACTGCTTTTTTTAATAAATAATACAATGTGAGGACTGTTGTGTCAATAATATAAATGCAGGAATGTATTCAGTTATACTGATGGTAGGACATGCTGCTTCCAGTGCATGGGTGTTATTTAGCCTCGATCCCAGGCCATATATATATGCACTCTTTTTTCCTTCAAGACCTGTGAAGGAGACTACTTATGAGTTAGCTGTGCACTAAAAGCGCTATATAGCTGTTTGAGAGTCAGAAAAAAGCTGGCAAAACTGCATGCAATGAGATCAGAGTTCACAAGAAGGGCTGCAGTGCTGGCTGGTATATACTGCCAGCCAGCAGCCCTTCTTGTGAACACTCCATTTTTAATGATCTACTGGCAAAATACTTACGAACAGTTGGCTATCCAAATGCTTGCTCGGCTCTGTGCATGTTTTTGAGAACCTCTTTCACCGTAAACATTTGGGAACCAACTTTTAGCCATTATACAGAGGTGACCTTTGTAGGAAATGTGTTGTACACAAAAAATGGGCTGATTTATATATTGCAGTTGGCCGGCCGTTGAGTGTGGTATAATATAATTTTATCATCACTGCATGGGTATATTAATTAATAGGTATATATGGCTCAAGCAACCAGCTGTTACATGATGTGAATCACAATCTAGGCTTTTGTTCCGGGCCTGGGTTTTTTAAGGTTAATCTATTATGTATCATCAATAATTATTTTTCTGGCATTGAACAGGTATGGGTCAGGTCGAATGTTACAGTACAGCAGACTTCAGTTGCAGTAGTGAACGACCAACATTAAGAGTCGCAGGTCAGGACTGCTGTGATGAGGGATTCTTGTCCTTCAATACAGGAGCCGATATCTGTCAACTGTGCTCCGGTAAGATTCACAGTATTAAAAATGTGAATTAAAGAGGGGACTGTGCTCTTTTTAGAAAATTTTAACTCATTTTTTAACTAGTAATATCCTTTGTAGAGCAATGTGCTTAGTAGTCAATATGCATGCTTTGCTCGACTATATCCCTATAGCTGGCTGTGCTGATCCATTCGACTCCAGCTAGTATTAGTTTCATAATAAATTTATGATTTCTCTCCATTCAAATGCAGGAAATGTGATTTGCTCGGCTAACATTGGCTGTACTGATGGCTTTAATGCCAGCCAATCTCTGAGTCGTGGCGAGTGTTGTGCTACTGGTGGGGGAGTGGCTTACACAGACAGTGCAGGAAGATGTTTACAATGTGAGTCTATCTCTACAAATTACCGTATATACGAGTTATAAATTTTTCGTACGGTGCACATTTTGGTAGCTAGTTTAATTATTCGTCTGAAAATTAAGTTATAGTTGTGACACATGCACGAGTGCCACATGGGATATATTGGCTCAGTAGTGACTTAGGCCCGAGGGCCGCAGGCCTCAAGATCAAAGGCACTACTGAGCCAATATATCCGATGTGCGCACGAGTGAGCTGTGTAACAACTGATTTGTTGCATTCCTTGTGCATTCTTTTCCGTGTACACATCACTCCTTTTATAGGACAACTAGTTTCAACTACTTGTGGTGGCTGTGGAATGCACCAGACGCATGAAAAACGTTTTCTGCTTACCACTGAATCTGTTAACAGTGTTATACTATAAAAGGGACCGTTTCAGGTTACTGGGTGGAGGGTGGGCTTTACGTAACTTCAGCCATACTATGCCAGTATCTAGATAGTGGCACAGTTCAAGGCTTGACCTGTGCCATATGGCAGATACTGGCACAGTGTTTCCTTTGATCTGCCCACTCAAAATGCAACAATGCGCAATAGTCACCACCTTGAGTAGGGTGAAACTTTTTAATACGAAATAAAGTGGGTAATTATTATAGTTAGTAGGAAAATTTGTATTGACGAAAATTCCCTGATATACGTTATTTACTATCGTGTTAGACTAAAAAATATCTTGGTTATACAAGTAAATAGTTATTGCTCTTTTTTAAGGTCCTCGTTCCATCACTGGTTGCTATAGTGAGGTCGAGTGTAACGGAGACATCATTTCTGTAAGTTTGATCGAGTCAGCTACTGCTCAGGTTAGAGAGTGTTGTCTCAGCACTGCCGGACTCTCCTATAACCTACTGGGACAATGCATCGACTGTATCGGTATGTAATCTCTCAATATAGGTATTTAATTTGAGGCCCATTAATCTGGCTGTATTATATATAGAGGGTGACCTGCATACAGGGGGTAACCACAATAATAACATACATGTAATAGTTGTACCATAGATATCAAGGGTGTATCGGATTTGTACTACCGAGGGCAGTTCTATGTATTCCCCGAGGGTGCAGTCCGAGGGAAAACATACAACTGCACGAGGTAGTACAATAACAATATATACACACGCAGATATCCATGGTATAGGTAGCTTGTACTATGAATACCAGTAGAAGCAATTAGAAGCTGTTATCCAACCATTTACAGCTGAGTAGTAGTAAACACTCTTTGATCCCTGCCGTGCATGCACTGTGCACATTTTGTGTGCGTGTGCTTGCACTTGACAAACCACATTTACAACTTCAGACACCCGCACATTTTTTGCTTTTCACAAAATTTTTCTCGGTATAGTATTCTTTAAAAGAGAGGGTCCTTAAAGGGTAGGAGGGCTTCAGGCTGACCACAGCCAATGTACCCTAGGGTATATGAATTAATGTACACCCTAGCAGGGTACATGGGATTTGTACTCTGGAGTATCCTGAGAATTTCAATGGATATTCCTTAGTGTCAGAGCACATCATGGTACAAGTAACGTTCTACCAATTGCAATATCCACAGTGTATGGATTTCTTGAAGAGAGGCTAGAAGCAGTTGAAAGGGGACAAGGCTATATGGTTGGTATTGGGTACATTAAACGACCTGACTCGGTTACCAACCTTATCAGAGGAGACATCCTTGTAGCTGATGATGGGACTGCAAGTGAGGCTAATCGTCTAATTTCTTTGTGTTAATGAAATCTCTCCCAAAAAATTGTTTGGCTATTATTTTAGCTTTATTTTTTGCAGGTGTGGGCATAGATTTTCAGATCAGTTCCGACAGATACACAGTTCGTCCGGGTGTGAATCAAGAAATCATTGTTACGTATCGGGTAGACAGTATTGCTCAAGAGCCCATGGAGACTGCCCAATTGCAACTAAGTATTACTACAACGCCACCAAGGGGATTACTGGCACGTGACACATTGGATCTGATTGTCATTGACAATGGCTGTAAGGATTATGTAACTAAAATAATGTTTGTGCCCATACCTTGATTATAATTAGCCTGTATATAGCATGCAATGTGAAATGTTGCTAAGATTGACCAAAAAGTGTAGAAACAAAAATTCGGCACGAGTATAACTCCAATCTGTTACAACATCATTCACATGACTGGACATTTTTCGCAAATGTTTTTTTGCTGATAGTGTTTTCACACTTTATTTAACATGTTTTATGTTAATGTAACAAATTTGTTTTTTACTGTATATATAACTGTCACCACTGTAACACCTGTAACACCAGTCACTACTGCATGCATGTAACGATTGTAACAACCGTATAACACTATAGTCACCACTGTAATACCCCCTTTTTTTGACAGAAAGTGCAAAACACTTATTACAACTTTTACATGCTTCTATCCTTGAAAATCCCTTGAAAATCATTCATCAAGCCATCAGATATGTAATAGACTTCTGTTTCCATTTAAGCTTCTATATAATGGCTGCGTGGGTTAATTGTCAAAAATTACAAGCACAACAATAATTATAACAAAGCAAACTATAGTAATATAATTATATGTAAATCTCCTAACACAGTTAACTATAATATACTAAATGCATATTTTTTTCAATGTTCTCAACAAGATTTTTGTGGCAGCTAGTGAGTGTGTGGATACTTTTGTTATAACAATTACCGTATTACTTTGCGAGCATCAAACATGTGTAAACTGCATGTGCGAGAGTTAATCAATTCGCAATAATAAATCGTAACACCTAAATTAGTACTGGTAGATTGCAACGGATTTTCTGTTGATTTGGCTCATTCATAAGGTTTTTACCACAACATTTTTGGTATTAAAAGTTATTTTATTTGGAATAAAAACAACGTGATGTTTTATAGTAATTATTAATTTTTATGTTTATTAACGTATAATATAAGTCAATTGGTGCCTTGGGATAATTAAGTGATTACAAAGGTCATGTAGTACACAGTACATTGGTTCAAGCAGCTTTATTTACTCCTCTTATAGCATCGGCTACATTAGTGTCATTTATATATAGAGCAATGGATTTATTTGTATGTGTCTTGTACAATGCACACACTTTTACAGCTGGTTGTAAAGCAGAGGTATACCAGAATCATTCTTGGCCCAACACGGCACTAGGGTCTACTGCACTGTCCCCTTGTCCATGTGTAGAAGTATTGGATGTGTTTGCAGGGAATGTCAGCAGACAGTGCTCTGGATCAATCAGTGAGGGAGGTATGTGGAAGGATGAGCTTGACCTCAGCAGCTGTGAGACTACACTTTCAGACATATCCCGGGAATTGTGTGAGATTGCACTAGTAAGTGGTTTGAGGAAATAAATATTATCTGTTGAACAACTGCAGGACTAATTCTATATAATTATATATATATGTAGCTAACTGTTTCAAAAAATACAACTAGAACAAGCTAGCTGAATTCCTTTTCATTTCCACTTACTGTACTGAAATGCTATTCTGTTTTTACTAGGGACTCTCAACAAATAAGACAACGCAAACATCCAATCAGATTGCCAACATCACATCCAGACCACAAAATCTGACTGCAAGTCATATCACCTTGGTTACTGCAATAGTAGAGCAAGTAGCAGCAGAAGCTGCTATCAACCAAGAGGTGAACATTATGTGATAGTTAGTATATATAATTGTGACAGGCTCTAGGAAAACCAGACTATTGGAGCAGACTAAAATTTTGGTGATTAATGTACCAAGTGATAGAGCAGAGCATTGCCTACACAATGATATGCTTAGTGTTCACATACCTTTACAGGCTCTAGGAAAACCAGACTATTGGAGCAGACTAAAATTTTGGTGATTAATGTACCAAGTGATAGAGCAGAGCATTGCCTACACAATGATATGCTTAGTGTTCACATACCTAGTTTCATACCCGAGTTATGCGCGTTGGAAACTCGAAGCCGTAAAATGTAGTATCGAGAAAAACGGCTCTCAAAGATTGCTTAATTAGGAAAAATAAGGTAATAGCGAAAGTTTGGACGAAGCGTTTCGATGGAAAGAGTTGGATTTAGAGCATCAGATTTTACAGAGAGGTAGTAGAAGGACTGTAGATACTTATACATCAATAACATTTTAATTGAGATTTTATACTGTAGGCATAAATTTAGCTGTAGCTCAATACTAAATTCTGCTCCAATAGTCTGGTTTTCCCAGAGCCTGTCACAATATGCATGGATATGAGGTATCTATTATATAATTATAGTGTCCTAAATCTCGAGGGCTTGCCCGAGAGATGAGGGACACTATAACCATAGATACTGAATGCACATGTACTGATCCCATGCACTTTTCATTGGCTATATGTACTAGCCGTACCTCATGCAGGAAAAAAGTGTATCTATAAAAGCAGCAAGCCTTAGCAACAGCTTTATTTTTGAAACTGCCCTGTTCTGACAGGGTGATTTCTGCTTCCCTGCTAAAAAACCTTTGTATTGGCCCTGAATTGCCCAGCTTCAACATTGTGGATTAACTACATGTATGACTCCACCTTCTGCAGGAAGCGCTCTGCAACAAACGAGCCCAGCCCCCTTTTTTGCAAAAAAAAGCTCAAGCTTCTCAGTTCTGTACGGCTAGTTAGCAAGGAACAACTTGCTATACACTATCGTTCCCAAAAAGACACTATATAGAGTCTACTGAATAGGCGTACAAACAATTTTAAAACATGGCTTCAGAATAGAAACAGAAGTCAGGAAGACAAAGTTGACAAATACTTAGACACAAAAACCTGCTTGTGACAATGGACAGTTAAAATCATTAGCTCTCAGTATTCCTCGTAGAGACAAGAAAAGTTACAGGTGAACCCTACCAACCAGTAAGCGCTATAAATAGAAACACTAAATAGCCCTATTATAGTTGCAGCTACAGCTTCATTTGTACTGTATAATAATACTCAATTTGTACTTAACTTTATACCCTCAAGTTTATAATTCCCATTTTTGTACACTCGGTGTACTTAACTTTATACCCTATATAAGCTTATAATTCTCTGGGAGACTATGAAATTATGGCTAATTCCCTGCTAAACACACACAAGTGGGATCTAAAGCTTGCCGAATTTTTACATGTTTAGGTGAGAGACAACTATCTTCAAACAATCAACAATATTCAGCAAGCCGATGCTGACGTCATCTATGAGAGCCAGATGGTAATGAATTCATCAACAAGGTATGCAATAATGCATGTAGCCAACGTAATTAATGTTGTGGGACTCCCTAATTCTCTTTGCTATTTACCTTCAATTCCCTGCATGTGTTTATAGTTGCCGAAAGCCATTTCATAATGAATATAGTGGCTGTTGATCAATAGACTTAGTCAACACTGTATTAATTGTTATAGCAAGCCAGTTTAATTATGCTATATAATCTTTGCCATGCAAAATTTATGTTTACGCTATATAGCTTTATTATTTTACCCTCCCGGTATAGGATTCTTGCAAGCCTCGAAACATTTGTGGTCAATCTCAATACTTCAACTGTTTTCAGAAACTCCACAAGCAATCGAACTGTTCTCAGTTTCGAAACATTTGCTATCACAGTGCAAGATTTAGACCCTGACAGTTTCCAAGGCCAGACATTTGCTGTTGATTTAGGTCCAGTTGAAGAGGCAATGAAAAATACTGGCGTTATCGACCAATATGCTTTGATGACAACTAATGCTGATAATAGATCTGAGATTGATTCTCTTAGTGAAGACACAGAAAACTCAACTGCCTCTCTACGCTTAAGCCCTTCCTTGTTTGAAAAATGCCCTACAATAAATCGTACTTCACTTTGGCAGAGATTAAGTTACTCTGTTTTTTTGTCTGATGTGCTTTTCCTTCCTGAGAACAGAAGTACTAATCGGGTGGGATCTATTGTGGTGGCTGCAAGACTAGCTTGTCTGCAGACCAACAAGACAGTACCAATACGAACTAGCTTTCTGATCAGGATGACGGTATGAGCAACTTAATACTCTGTATAGATTTATTACATTATTTGTTTGTAGGATAATGTCAATAACAGCAGGTGTGCTGTGTATAAGACTAAAGGTAAGTGCCCTTGGATAGCAGTAACACATGCAGCACTATTGTTAAAACCAATAGGCTTTAACTGGATTGGCACTACTCTTGTAGCTTTTTAGCACTTTTCACATAATTATATTATCGGGTGTTTAAACTGTTATATCTCTGCAGAGAAGAATCACATCTGAAAACTGACTGCATAGCTAGTTTCTAGAGCTATTCAGTGTTTTGTTACTCTCGTTCCCTGGCTGATTTGTCTCTAAAATAATACTAGGTCGACTCCCCGGCCTGATATTGATTGTATCTGGGCGTGACCGGAAATTGTGCATTGTATTATATTATTTTTGTGCCATGTCACATCAGTGATTAAGTGATATATGCACTGGAAATTAATGCTGCTATAGTCCGAGATAATAGCTATTTTTTGTAGAGTGTACTGCACAGCAATACTGTGTCTTAACAGGTAAATGTTTAGAAGCAAGGATCTCAAATAAGAGCTTCCAGAGAGGCTTAATACTGCATTGGATGTGCCTGCTAAGCCTTCAGGTGGCATGACAAAGATTGTGTGTTCACATGCAGTGCATCAAGAGACAATAGAATCCTGACGTTACTGGCCATGCAAGATAGCAACTAGAAGTGTTGGTAGAGCTATATCCATCTCAGTATATAGATTTAGTACAGGTAGTTCTATAAGATCGGTCCCTAAGAAGGACATGCACGAGTGTCACTGAGGCATCCCCTTTCAATGAGTTCGCACCCATCAGCTAGTACGACGGGGGTTGGAGGGAAAAGGCTTGATTTTGCTCCTGTATTACAATAAATTCACTACACATTTTATACTCACAGTGATGGTACACAACGCCAGTGCCAGTGCCGTAATGTCACACCTTGATCCAGGCATGATCCAGGTACCAAGGATTGAGCTATAGTTAGTGTACACTTTTCCAATGATGAAAGGGTATTATTGATTTATATCGCTCACCTTAATTGACAATACATCCCAGGCCCAGCCACTTGTGGACACCCCTGAGCAGAGATCTATGGCCAGAGTCTGAGGGTAGACTCTATATACTAGGTGTATCTGAAACTTTCCAGCAATCAATGGTCCTATATAATAGTCAATCAAAGGGTAGCCACTGATAGCAGAAACTTCAAAGAGAATGGCCAGTAATTCAAAAAACATTTCGCGCAAACAGATAGACAACCGCTAGCTGCATGCAGCTACTGTCTTCCAAGTTTAATGTCTTAATTCCTACATTCTTATCTGTTGCACTCAGCTACTCTGTCTTCCAAGTTCTTGTCTTTCTACATAGATTCTCATCTGTTGCACTCAGTATATATAATTATACTCTGCCTTCCAAGTTATTGTCTTATTCTCATCTGTTGCATCTATTATAATTATGTACATGCGAATTACTATCCAATAATTCATGACGATATAATAATAGAAACAAGGATTGAGAAGCGAATAATCATGCATGGTTGATTATAATTATAGTGTCTGGTGCCAGGTCCTTTGATATCCGAGGAAAACGTTACAAATAAATATCTGAATAACTGCAAACTTATGAAGATATGCCACCCACTAACTCCACCCACTAACTCCACTCTCTCCATTCGTTTTGTGAAATCACCTCTAAAAGCATAATAAATTTCGCGCTATTAATTTGGTCAAATGACGTTGTGTCTTCTGTTAGCTAAGTATTTCGTGGACCTAATTTTCATACTGGATCGAAAACAGTGAAAATTAAGCACTTTGAGATGTATCGCTATACAACATAAATTATAATGCATGGTGGTGTATGTTTGAAAACGAAAAAAGACCTTAAGAGTTTGCAGTATGGTAAATGCAGCTTTAAGAAGCTCACAAAAAAATTCTGTCATTTATTAATGCCGGCTATTTCAGATCAGTTTGGAGCTTGGGACACTGCTGGATGTAGAGAGATAACCAGTTCCAATGGGAGAAAAGATTGCGAGTGCAGACAATTGGGCCACTTTGGAATACTCTTTGTAAGTTTAGTAGAGTCTACCTGGCAACAATGGCAATATGCATACCTGCAACCTTTTGTATCTCCTCATGGTTACAGGATTTGAATCCAACTTCATTACCTGAAAAGCTTTCAATTGCTTTGAGCACCATCACATACATTGGTCTGAGCTTGTCTGTAGTTTGTCTTCTGGTGTTCATATTCACCATTTTTGTCAGCAAGTAAGTATAATAATTATAACCTTATTACATCAACGTTAAGTTTGAAATTTCTAGGAAGCTACTCGCTGATAAACAGAATCAAATCCTCATCAACATTAGTATTTCCCTGATGTGTTTGTACTTCACCTTCCTCATTGGAGGGTTCGCTGTTGGTATCCCACCTATCTGTGGGTTCATGTCTGCCCTCTTGCAGTACTTCTTCCTAGTGTTTTTCTCCTGGATGGCTGTAGAAGCTGTCTGGCTCTATCTCAAACTGGTAGTAGTAACGGGATCTCAGTCCCTCACCTCCAAGTTTATGCTGAAGGCTGGACTCTCAGCTTGGTGTAAGCAATCACTAATAATTATCGTGTATTGTTTATCTTGAGGGATTGCTTGTGCACTCATGAGTTGATAGTGCATTCAGTGATTCTTGTGTGTGTATAATGAGGATGCTTTGTCCATGCAGTGCTGCCCTTTATGATTGTAGTCGTCAGTGCTGGAGCAGGATACCAGTACTACAGCAACCCATACTAGTAAATGATTTATATAGTAATTCCAAAATGAATGTTTGTGAAAGGAATTATAGGCTGATTTTTAGCGTGGGGGAGGATATACTAGCACACTAAAAGAAGTTCCGTGTAGTTCAAATCATTCACTCTTGTTACCTGAGGCACGCGTGGGCGGCCACGGGTATAGTAGTAGTATAGTATATAGTGTGATCCTGGACCTAGTCCACTGTGCATGCCTCATGTACCACTAAAACTCTGTTCTCACAGCATGCCTCTAGTCTGGTTTAGTTTTATTGCTCTTGAGTTGCTGTGCTAGACAGCTCAGTCATACATCACTATACATGCACTGCATTATATCACTCTACTGGTTTCTTTATAATCATGTCACCAGCCGAGGGTTTGCACTTTAGTGCTCCAGTTATACATTTTTATGAATAGGACATGTGTATATTCCATCGATCACATACACACATCATTATTCATTCAGCTGTCGTCCTACTGAATGGCCTTTCTATTTTGGATTCATTCTTCCTTTTGTCATCATCTACGTACTCAACTGGATTGTGTTTGTTGCCATCATGGTGTCCATTTGCAAGCATTTTAGAAACCTGCAGTCACTTCGTGAGAGCTCCGTACGTCAACAGTTGAGGAATGTTAAGGAGAACTTGATCATTGCAATGTGCCTATCGATTGTACTTGGCCTGGGTTGGGGCCTTGGACTAGTATCAACAAGCTCTGGTCTTGTAGAGCTGTCATTCACATTCCAAGTGATATTCTCTATCTTTGTGGGTTCTCAAGGTGTGCTGATTTTTATTCTATATGGTATTCGAAACACTAACTTCCGCCAGCTATGGATAAAACTCTTTAGTGGCTGTAGATCAAATACTGATAACTTTGTGTCTTCTGAGAAAGGGAGCACTAATCCGCGAGATAATTCTAGCACTGTCGGAGAGGAATTATCGAGCATGAGCACATTATCAAGCAAGCAGTATTCCCTACACAATGAAGAAAAGAAATAACTCAAAGGGACAAAATCATGAAAGTAAATAGCTGAGTTTTTAGCCGCTTAACTTAACTTCTAGATCTAGTTAGTTATAGTATATGAATAGAAGGTTGATTATATGCCATATAATTATATAGATGCTGATTTATGTTATACATGTTACAGTACTGAAATAAAGTTGTGGGCTGCTAGGAAGACAAGCATAATTATAATTTATGTAGATGGTCAATTATCCTTTTTACCCTTGCAATTATTCTGAGCATAATTTATCAGGGCCTATACTCCTTCCCTTTACACTAGTTGTGGAAAGTATAACTAAGAATTTACTATAGAATTCTGGAAAACTAATGAATTCGCTCAAAACACATGTCTATTATTTTTATACTATTATAAACGGGTACTAATTTTAGCGAATTTTAGCAAATTTGTAATTAACGCTAAATGAAGTCCACAACTAGATCTAGAGTAAGGCATCTATAATCAGACACAATGCATGTTCAGACACTCATTCTAAGGAAACAAGCAGTGATAAAAAGTTTTCTTTTGCACAATCTGATCAAGCATGTGTTACTATGAATGTATGTGCAAAAAAGAATTGATAAATATCAACTACTAAGTCTTCAAAAGCTGAAATGTGCTAGATTTAGCGTCTGATAAACGGTAAGAACGGACAAAAAAATCTATCATCAGACACAACCTATACCTTTTCTTCTGTAGGGCGATATTCTGAGAGTCACATATAGTAATTACAGTTAAGGCTATACCTATAAGTTTTTTGTTAACCATGCATGCACGCGCGCACAGTTAATTGTGCCAGCTTAGGCCGAGGTGGGTGACTCTTCTCAACCATCATAATTTTTAATTATACCCTAGCTCTGATGCCACTGTAATTGTAATTGTAGGTAATGATCAAAATGTTACGAATTTATTGTCAATTATTGTCCAGCTTTATGATATTATAATTATGAGCAGAAGCTTAAAAATAATAATACTTCTGAGGTGTAAAATTGAACTGCATGGAGTGTCCTCAATACCATAACAATTAACACATCCTCCAACTTTGAAGTCAAACTGTTAAAGTAATGTATAAATGCACAACTACCGATCATGAGTCACTAAGTTCTAATGTGTACTCCACTAACAGCTACTATTATAATGTCCCGGCATGCACTGCCAAAATCTCAACGTGACCTGATTATTTACATGGCCGTAATAACCAAGGGGGCACACCGGAATATAGCGATCAAGAGTCTACCGTATTATAGCAAGGTAATAAAATACTTGCACAACAAAATTTAATTACAGATCTTAACTCAAACATAATTATAAGATAGTTTTACGCCTAACATAATTATTTTCAATGTACACATAATTATTCTAGCAGCCATTTTGGAATGATGATGTCATATGATGTAACAGGTGGTGGCCCAATGGAAGCGCCAATAGTTGAACTTTCAGTACCTACACTCAAATTGATCCAATCACATTTATAGTTTAGAAGATATTCACAAAAACATAAAAAATCTAAAGTTCTACGTACTCTCTTTCATTGGTTGTTGCACTGCATGTACAGTAGTATCAAGAGTGCATCTTCATGCACTCCTGGTACTATATATTTTTGTAAACAGTATAATTATAGCTTTATATACGGTAATTTGTTGCCTTCCAGTCTAAGTAGATCTACTACATGACTGTAGGTTAAAAGCTGGAACATAAAATTTTAGCAATTTATAATTATGTCTGTATTTTGGGAATTGCAATTAAGCTATTTGACTGTTGTATCTCAGTATAATATTATAATACATGCATGTGCCTGCACTCAAATTGATCCAATCACATTAAATTTTAGTTTAGAAGACTGATATTCACATAAACAAAATCATAAGTTCTATACTCTCTTTGCACGGTTGTTGCACTGTAGATGTAAGCATTCATGCATGCATTCAACATGCAGGACGGTGTATATCTCAAACTATATATTTCTTAACTCCCAGAGCTACTGTATAACAGATGGGATGCATGCTATAATATATACACAGTGTATAATTATATACATTTACACGCATGCAAAATTGTGACAAAATAGAAATTCTAATTATATTAATTTCCATATTAATGACTGACAGCAAGGAATTATAATTGTTCACGTTGTGTTAGGGTGTCTCGATACTTGACAGTTCTTTAGCTTGCATTGTGGTACTAACTATTGTGGAGTGGGGCTCACATTTGAACTCCTACAGTGGGAAAACGGAGTCAATAAGCACATATCGACATTGAAATCCCTTTGTACCATATTCTACTGAGATTTACGCCCATGCCCCACTTTAAGCGAAAGTTCCTGCATAGGCCTCAAGAATATGCCCATGCATGCAAATTTGCCTCAATAGAAGCTTTAATATCAAAATCTGCCACTACAAAAACTAATGACTTGTTGTGGAAGGCTACATGTATATCAATGCTGTAAACTGCAAACACACAGGTAAGCAGATGTCACAAACAGACAAACTCGCCTGTTGACATATGAATAAAATAATAGATGTACAAAAACCATCTAATACAGAAGCAACAAACTACAAATTAGAGACCGGTATAAAGGATAACTTCAGCTGCAAATGTATAGCTCTACATCAAATAAAGGTCGCATGAACAGCTATAGTATAGAACCAATTAACGTGCAAGTTCAAGCTTCTTATAGCCTCGAATCCAGGCCGATTAAAATACGGCCTGGTATCTATATTGAATGGGTGATAGTGCACATGCACAAACTGAGTCCCCCAGAATCTGGGGGGATTCGTTATACGTCAGTAAACCTTTGTAAAATTATACCGTAAACTATATACACTGATGTAGTTTGTTTACTAGTTTTTATACTTTGTCTCCTGTGAAGCTGTGGCTTATGCCCTCTATTCCGTTGTCGAGAAGGCTTGCACACTGGTCTAAAGCCAGAAGAGGGTTTCATCTACATGTATATACATGTATTTACGATGGTCGTATAGTCACAGTTAATTGGAAGCACAAAGTCAAAGACTTGCCATAGTCAGCACAGAAACCAAGTTCAAATCCTGACCATGGATACGACCATTATAGAGGTAGATGAGAGCCTCTTATGGCTTCAGACCAGTGTGCAAGCCTTCTGGCAACACGAGCTAGCTAAGCTTCACCACAGGCCATACAATGTAGATAGTACATGGGCGTGGATGGACCACACATAATTTATTATTAATTACCCATGCAATAGATACCAGGCCGTATTTTAATCGGCCTGGATTCGAGGCTATAATTATGTACAATGCTAACACGTACAGCACACATGCAGCTACATGTATAATTATAATTATAATTTTATATGCAATACCAAGAACCCTAATGAAAGAATTGGCTCAGTTTAACATACAGGACTGTACGAATGTGAAAGACAGTTCACCCACTCACCGGTTGAGAACAGGGGAGGGGAGGAACGTACGAGGAGCAAACCCACCACTGCTGTCCGGACCAATCGGCTGACGGCTCACATTCCTGTCAGTGTGTAAGAAATGAAAATCATAATGTCAACTTGCACGTATAATTATGTGTTTGTTCATGCTACTTCATTTGTCTGATTGTATAATAATTATGATATTCATATTTCTATATACATGTACAGGGTTTCATCTATAGTGGGGGGGGGGGGGCTGGGGTGAATTTGTATAATACATTAGTACAGTCTATGATGTGCAATATGTAACTAGATCTACTGTGATGCACTATGTAATAGAGGGTGTGGTCAACAAATGTGGGAGTGGCCAAACATTTTGCAGCGTGCGTAAACCTTCCACCCCAAACTTTTAATCCTAGATGAAACCCTGATGTACGTATCATTCATAGAGTGACGATTTACTGCTGACTAAAGCAACCCACACGTACAGGATGCAATATAAAGCCACAGACACATAATGAACGTTTGATGCGACCAAGGCGGATGACGAGAAACATTACAATAGCCAAATTACTGTACATGCATATACTGTACGCCTACATTACGTTGTAAAGGTAACAAGCATTGTAATAAAAGTCATACAGTCCCTTACACGGTCAAACGCTTCCAGGCATAATTTGGTAAGGAGGGGTTGCCACAAATATACAATGTAGCAATTACACAGGCAACTCCCCCTCGGAATATATTGAAGTGATCAGCTGAAGAAAACTTACATTGGGGCCTGAGCTCTTGGCGTGACTTGTTTTCTTCTCAACCTTTCTGGCCTTTCATTGGCACTGTACATGTACATGTGTATGCAAACACATTCAAGCATGACACAATACATCTATAAGTATATAAAGTCTACACAAAGATAAATTAAGGTATACTCTTATGCATGTACATATACATATACATGTATATAAATTAAGGTACTGTACATGTATGCATGGGGATAAATTAAACAGCCTCATATTGTTTACCAGTATACGTGTACATGCAGATAGTGCTGAGGTCCACATTACAAAAAGTTCGTTTTTCCAACATTCAGAGGCCTTTTAGTACTAACCACCACTAAGACAATAATGTATGGGCTTCCATGCATGTACATGTACATGTAGTCAGGAGCAAATGAGATTATGATGCAGTTTACTACACTGTACATATTGAATTGAGAGATAGAAAATAGCCACCACTTCAACTACAACACTTACATGTATACACACATTGTACGTGTGTGGGACACACGTCACATACATGTACATACTGTACGTGTGTCCCTCTCACCTGAGCTTCTTGACATGGCTGGCACTATTCTTCTTTGATTTGCTGTTGCTCACCAAAAGAAACTCGACCTCATCTCCAGAATGTAGGGCAGTGAAATCAGTTTCCACAGATTTCATGTGGAAAAAGATACTCTCTCCATTACTGGTGGGGCTGTTGCTACGGCTGGACAAGGACCCGTGGCAGGTGATGAATCCGTACTGTGTGTGTGTGTGTGTGTGTGTGTGTGTGTGTGTGTGTATGTGTGTGTGTGTGTGTGTGTGTGCGCGCGTGTGAGTGTGAGTGTGTGTGCGAGTGTGAGTGTGAGTGTGTGTGTGTGTGTGTGTGTGTGTGTGTGTGTGTGCGAGTGTGAGTGTGAGGGGACGTTGGTACAGTTGTATATGTATACGTGTGTGTATGCAGAAATGATTGTGGTGCAATAAGTAAACATGCATGTACATGTACACATGCATGCAGTTAGACTATTCCAAACAAAACATGGCACGTGCATGGTTGGCCCACATGGCATATCATGCTGTCTATTGTGGTCACCCCAAAAGCAGCATGCACCCTCTATAAAACAGCCAGGTTATTACGTCCAAAGTCTCTAAAACAACACGTGTTTCAAGGTTCTCATTTTAACCGAAAATCGAACCCTAAAATACCTGTAGGCAACATCTTATAAGCAGAATAGCTGCTTGTACTAGTCACATGTACAGTGATGTGCTCAGATTGTTGGTACAATCCTCACAATCCACTCTTTATTAGCGCGTGTTGTCTAGCGGTAGTCTCTAGTTTATAACATGTATGCACCTCTCCCTTGATGGTCTCCACAGTGCCCCTGAGGAACTTCTTGCATGACTGCACATTGACGGCCCGCATAGTGTCGGAATGGGGACACACCCCCACCCGGAACTGGACCTGAGAAAATGGGAGGGGCTTTAGATCAGAGTGTTAAAATTAACAATCTAATTACATGAGATTGTACTGTTTTATGCAGGATGTGGAAATTACTCAAAACAGGGTTGACAATCCCCGGCCATAACCAGAGAACTGCCATACATGTACAAATGTACATGTGTATATTTGCATGTTTTTCAATAACGTCAAGCATGCATGCAGTTACATGTATATATATGACTATGTGTGCTTATACAGTGGGAAAATAGATTTGGTTAAGAGCAACGATACTGTACATGTACGTACAGTACATGTTTGGTCTTTAAAAGCTACTAAAACGTTTCGTCATGTAAGTATTACCGTATAGCGGGTAATTTTCGTGGGGTAAAATATTCGTTATTTTCGTGGGCAAGCTGACCTCCACGGAATTTTAACGTAGGCGTGGCTTACCGGAACGTAGGAATGCAGGCAGTGCAGGCAGACAACGAGACTAAACGAAATTTTTACTCACGAAAACCACCGTTTCTCGAGTTGAACGAATTTTTACCCCACGAAAATTACCCGCTATACGGTAACAATCCAGACGGTTTTATAATACGCTTAAGAATTTTAACAGAGAAACATGTAAAAAAACTGTGTAAGAACAGTGCAAGTACAGTGCACATACAATTATGTACAGTCATGTTATGTACCGTGTCTCCCTGAGCTAGTGCAACTCTGTGATCAGCGAGGCTCGTGGCACTGAAGGGCAGCTGAGGAGGAAGGGAGGGGCCATCTCCGCCAGTAGGCTTGATAATGCCCTCATAGTCAAGCTATGGAGGGTGGGAGAGATGGGTGAAGTAGATGTGCAGACAATACCGAGAACAAGTATTAAAGTATACACGTACATGTACATGTATGTACAGTATGCACTGGTACAATGCCTACATGCATCTACGTACAATGTACTACCAGGTATAATTTATGCAGCAAGAGCATTGCCAGGAAAAAGCATACACGTATAATAAGGAAAAAGCACATACATGTAATATACAGTACCAGGAGTGCCCTCCTGACATGCAGTTACGTATACGTATTGGTGAACACATGGTCTATGTAACATTAGTTCAAGAGCTACAATGTACACACATTAGTGCTAGCTATAATTATTTGTACACAATGCTCACAGCGTTGTCTGTGCTCTTCATTGGCTTCTCTACGACGCCATTGTACTGTCCTTGCTTCAAAGCCTGCAGGACATGTGGGGAAAGAATAATGAATGTATCAAAATACATGTACTGCGGTGCCTCTTATTAAAATGGAACAATTCAGGGGCGGATCTACCAGTATAGGAAAAACAAGTAGGTAGGTACAATGTAGGTGCAAAAGGAAAGGAAACACGCACACGTGATTTTGAGATTAAATTCTTCAAGGTCAGGGGGTGCTGGAGCACCCTCTGCTACTCTCTAAACCCCCGCCCCTGAACATCACCATAAGGTCACTACAAATGAAACTGTAGTTTCCTGTCAGAGGTGCAGTATTATCGTGAATATCATTATAAACGTGCGACATCATCCATGAATTTCATTAAAGAACCACCAATTTAACAGCATGTGCTTGAAAGCAATCTTATTGTGTGCCGATAAATGACTAGCAGTGGCAGGATGCAAGTGGTGGACGGGAACTATACAGTCTCATTTGGAGTGGCCTAACATAATTATTCACTTCCACGTTGTATACATGACAACCCCCTTTCCAGGAAATGTTTGCACATCCAGTTCATTCTCAGGTACTAACAAATTGTATTGTGGAAGCGAGTTTTGGAAGCACATGCACTTTTTTCCTTATTAGTCATGCCAACAAAACAGCTGAGGGTTTAGCACTTCACATAGTGCTCTGAGTGTGTTTCTTTCTAATGGCGCTTTCTTGTTCGACTCCTTTGTTTGCAAGAGTACATGTAGCTGTACATGTGCAATCCTTGTGGGTGCTTTACTGTTTTTAGACTGAGTACAATTATCTCAGGTGCCACTTGTATCTGTCACGTACGTTTGAAAAGGTCCGATCTAACAGCAAGTTGTGGTCCATTAAAAGTTAGGCATTTACGGAGAATAGAAACCATACATACATGTACTGTATACATGTACTGTATACATGTATATGTACATTGCTTGCATTGGCAGCTATAGCCAGATGTGCCCTAACTAGCGCCCCCTCCCTTTAAATAAAACCTTAACACTACACCCTCACCTCCGATTGAATAGTGCCTTGGGGCAGTTTGGTGATCTCATCAGCCGACAGTTTGCTGTTCTTGCGTACTATACCGTACTCGACCTCGTCCATCACCTTGAGCTCATGGGGGTCGCAGAATCCGTTGCATGACCTGGAGGTGACAAAGGAAGAAAAGTAAACAAGCCATGACTACAGCCTTACAATCCCAGTGACGCATATATGCTGTATCTTTGACTGACTGTAGTTTTTAGTTTGGATCGACCAATTTTCAAAATCAAAACTAAAATAATACATGTACATGTATGCATTCAGTAGCTCTTAGGGAGCTGCATGTACGTATCATATGGAATAGTTAGAGCTTAGAACAAGTTACTGGTTAAAATCTAATGATTCTGACAAAATATGTCCATGGCATACAAAATGGTAATGAAACTGCTGCAAATGTAAACTCGTTATTGCAATACATGTAGCTGTGGCCAGCCCTCCATACAGGGCCTTAGTGAGGCCCTACATACATGTACATGTACTGTACGCTGCACATGAATATCAGAGAAGGGGAGTTCCACTACATGTATATACGCATTTACATGTAGTGGAATTTCCACACTATTTATTTCACATGAGAAGGAGCCCCACTATAAATATGACCCTGACCCTGACACTGATATGACCCTGACACTAACATAACACTAACACGACCCTGACACCGAATACCCCGGCCCTGCTCACGTGAAGGGAAAGAACAGTTCACAGTCGTGCTCCTCGGACTCTATAAATCCGTAGCTGTCCTTCAGAGTAGCCACAAAGCCCTGAGGGAGGAACAGATCGCATAGTAAATTTAGAGTGATTAAAAGTTCTTAGCTATCAATTACTCATACAGAGCGTGGGTAGCTCCACCACTTTAACATCATGTTGTCAAGGTAACAAGCGAGTAATGAAATTCATACAGTCCCTAACCGTATTTTTATAACATTACACGGTCACGTATAGCCTCGAGGCATAATTTGGTAAAGATCGCTATGATATAAAATTCGTGTCGTATGCAATATACATGCAGGCAGCTCACCAGCTTGTATACCTGCATGTATATTTCATACAACACTCAGGTTTCATTACATACATGTAGAATGACATCTCAGGCTTGGGGGAAGTTGGGATACACATGCAAGTATGATCACACTACCGTATTACTCGTAAGCTTATACGTCACAGTACATGTGCATCCTCCCATTTGGAAGCTAATTATTATTATTTTGGTACCCTGGCTATACAATATATCTTGTACGTTCCTCGCTGCATGTGCACCCTTACTTCCATGCACAGTATGTCATTTCCTGTGCTACCCTCTCCTTACTTGCTACCAGTACACTATACCCTCCCCTTAATCGCTACCAGTACTTACCCTCCCCTTGCTTCCAGTACCATACCCTCAGTGCATGCATGCCTGCATCTTACACCAGCACATCAAAGTTTTTGTGCACATAAGGTACAGGCATGCACCACTCAACCTAAAGAGCTATAAAAGGACCGAGTTATGACCAAAATTATTATCAAACTATCATTGTGACTTTAACAATCCTAATCAACTCATTATTGACAATCAATCAATCCATCAATGAAGACTGCTAGTTTCAGTGTGCTGATTACTCTCAGTGCATTACTCCCTCTACTGACTGCTCAGGGAGTGGACTTGACTTTGCAAAGAGAAGCATCCGGGTCCGATGTTGTCAGAGCAGCAGTAAATAGAATCCAAGCTATGTTCGGTTTTGATCGACAACTTCTCAGGCGAATCGCTTTTGTTGAATCGAGAGATGAAACTGACACGGATACGTATCGACCTGGCTACAATGGAGGCATATGGCAGGTGGATGAAGATAAGTTTTTGAGCACTCAAGACACAAATAGATCTAGTACACAAAATGTTGCCGTAAGAACGGCGTTCAACATTGATTGGCCGAGTGTGCAGTGGAGGGATTTGAGGATTCCCCTTTATTCGGGAATAGCAGCGAGACTGTTTCTGTTAAACATTTCTGATACAGAATCTATTCCGTGTGATGTACCAGGACAGGCTGCTTACTGGAGTACGCACTACAGCAGTAACACCATTGTGGAGACATATATTGAAGACGTTACCCTCTTGACAAGCAAAAATCGTAAGAGAAAGATATACATGTACATGCATAAATTTATTGGCAAGTGCATGCATTACTGCCAAACAGATTCAGTCTTAGTGAAAGCGTTGTATGGCATTATAATTTTATGTTAATTTAATCAACAGCATGTCTTTGTATCATTCACAGCCTGTCGGGTTAATAGCGATATTGTGATGGTCCTGGATGAATCTGGCAGTGTTGGGCGTGATGATTTTAGTCTAGTGAGACAGTTTGCTGCACAGTATGTGGACAGCTTGAAAATCGGACCAAATGATAATCGAGTAGGTGTGATCACATTTAGCACCTCTGCCCAGGAGCAATTTCGTCTAGACACCCACAGCAACGCTACATCTTTGGAAAATGCTGTGGCAGCTATTCCTTATAATGGAGGAAACACCAACATACCATGCAGATGCTCTCTGTAAACTTCTCCGAGTTTTGAAGGTCGTACAGATCCCAGTGTGTTTAGAGTGGCCATGGTATTAACTGATGGGCAGTCTACAGTAAACACTAACGACTGTGGCTATTCATCAGTTGCTGAAGCTGCGGCTGATTTGAGGGCTGCCTCTCCACCTATTAATGTGTTTGCAATCGGAGTCGGGACTAGATTTCGGAGAGAAGATTTGGTAGCCATTGCCAGTCAACAGCAGCATATTTTCAATTCTGTTGACTTCTCACAGTTGTCGTGCGTTCAGAGTGCTCAAGAGGAACAGATTTGCAACACAAGTAAACCATTCATTTTCATTTGCAACTAAAATCCAACCCTATACTATTAGCACGTACTATACCGTGCATGCTAATGATTGTAATTACTGATACCATTTTTATCGTAGGGCCCATGCACCACTATAATTTGTATATATATATGACATTGTAGCCTTTATATATATACGTATGCAGGCCTACAATAATTAATTACTACTATTCTCAAACAAAATCCAGTTACAACACCTGTTCCAAGAAACACCACCAACAATGGTGAACTGGAACGTGGGGAGCAGGCTCGGTGGAAATTCACTATTTCCGAATGTGGTGTGTCATTTAATCTCACCGTACAAGAAGGGGGTGTCGTTTTGTACGCGTCAACAGAAATCACAGCACCAAATGAGGCCATTTATCAGTGGAGAATTGAAGTTTCAGCCACATCCAATTCTTTTGAGGTCATAAACATTATTCCATTGGGAGACAATGCTGTCAACTGCAGTTCTGTTGCTAATGTCACTTTGTTTACAACTATTGTCAGTGTAAACGATACCAACAGTTTCATGGTATCTACCGATGGTAAGCACACATTACACAATGAAAAATAGTTCCATGCACACCATCCCCACGTATAATTATTATGAAAGGGCTGTTCTTTGCCAATAAAATTATGGAAATGTGGTACCATGCAAGAGTCAATAATAAGTAGTCATTATTAATAATTTATTCAGGCAGTCCTTAATACATGTACATAGGTATATACGTGGCTTCCCTGTGCACTCGACTTCATTGCTTTGTATTTTCTTCTCAGATCTAGATCGACCTTTACCAGAGGAAGAAGAAACTACTGACACCATTGACACTACCACAAGCACCATTGACACTACCACAAGCACCATTGACACTACCATAAGCACCATTGACACTACTACAAGCACCATTGACACTACTACAAGCACCATTGACACCACGGAAAAGATTGAAGTAGCAGTTATAGTCAATCTGACTGTTGCCATAGTGGTACCAATTGTGGTGATCCTGCTCATTGTATGCTGTGGTAGTCTAATCATCATTGTCGTGTGTGGAGTGAGGGATCGTAAGAAAGACAAGTATGAATACCATCACTCAGATGCTGAAACGAATGCGTGTGAGGGACATCACAAAGATACGAACTAGCAGAAACGATAGGATGCTGAGAGCATGAGACTTTTCAAGCTTCCAAACTATTTTTCATAGATATTTTTACAATGTCATTAGCAGGTATTATAGTCTCTCATTTATTTTGTATAGTCATATCTCCATATCTAATATTATTGAATCTCTTAACTCTTTCCTCGCTTTAACTGACTTATTGTCGGCATGGTTACCCAGAGGAGGTTGGACATGTGTCATCATTCATGTGACATTCCTAAAGTTTTTTATCCCGTCACCATAGATACCGAACAACTGCAAAAAGTTATTGCTATGTCCGACTGTACTGAGCCTGACTAGCTGTATCTGTTGAGAGAGATTAGCTAGACTATAGTATAGGGTAAAGGTAGAGTATAATCAGCGGTGCTGTAGCTTGCATTATACTGGCTGGCAGGAATCTAGCAAACATTCTATGCACTGATAATTCGTCAGAATGAAGAGGATATTTGGATGTCGGGTAGCTATACACCCAAGGAGCCAGGAAGTCCAAAACAGTCAGCTCTCAGTCTCTGATACGCAACAAAACAAGCTAGAACTTTACACTGAAATCATAACCTCCTCTGATGGCTACCGATCAAGTTCAAAACATAATTTGTGCACACTGTGTTGGAGCTATGCACATGCGCATTGAGCTGCTTTTTCACGTGGTATTTTTAATATTATTTTTGCTTTAGAATCGTCGAAAGAAATGTGACCGTTTGATAATTGTCGATGTTACAAGATCTCCGTAGTACAACCTCAGAGAGGTTCTAGGGAAGCTAGACTGGCCTTGTTGAATGACAGGACAGTGACTGGGGATCATACCTAGGTAGGAAGCTTAAATAGAAAGAGAGCATGGACGAATCTGGTAAGTAACTACAGAGTAGAATTTGAGGTCTTGATACATGTAGCTTCACTTACATGTTTGTTTAGGCTATAGTTAGTACAGCAGTGGACATCATGAGCCACTTGAATTCATGCGCAATAAATACATCATACATCCACACTTCTTCCTGAAAATTACGCGCATAGTTACTCAAATGAGATCCGGGCAGAATTCTACAATAAGGTCCAGCCATAACACTATATACATGCAAAGCCTACAGGTACCATGTATACACAACATTTTCCCCTCACATCTTTAAGTTCTCTTCCATACCACTCCATAGTACCCAGAGTTTATGATAGAGAGAGAGTGTCGAACGTAGGCATACTGTACATCAGATGTATGCGGAGAGTAACGTGACTTCCTGTATCTGTCACAAGCTTGGAATTTGCACACTGACCAATCCAAGTGTGGGTGATGTCATCTATCAAGAAAGTAGATTACATCACCCACACTTGGATGGGTTGATAGATTACATCACCCACGCTTGGATTGGTCAGTGTGCAAATTCCAAGCTTGTGACAGATACAGGAAGTCACGTTACTCTCCGCATACATCTGATGTACAGTATGCCTACGTTCGATACTCTCTCTCTATCATAAACTCTTGATAGTATCAATGAAACATGTATGCCCCGAGGCATTTAGCATCGCAATGCTTGAATGATTGTTCTCTAATGAGCTCAGTGATCAGTTCGCCAGGCAATATCATAATCATAAGCTCACCTATACATAACCCTACAAGCACATGTGCTTATAATATACAATACGTACCAGGCTACATATCCATTGTATGTACACGATCCAGCACACACTGTACGTACCCTGAACTTGATGTCCTTGGCTTTCTGAACCACCCTCACATCAGTGGCGAACACGAGGTTGTCGTAGCTACGAGTGGCCACCTGGAACTCAACCTGAGAGGAACAGATGTTGTTCAGCAGTAGATAGTATTGAGAGAAGGACAAACTAATAAGTATTATTCAGAGGCCTTTTAGTACTATACATGTACATACATGTATAGTACACTAGTCGGTGGTGGTTGGTACTAATCACCTCTAGACAACAAAAAAACCTCTTAGGCTTAGTTTACTACATACATGTAAAAGCGAAAAATGTGGTTGTTGATTGAGGATTGAAATAATTATAGCCACCACTTCGAAATTAGACGTATCACTGCATGTAGTGGAACCTCCGATAAATACCCTCTGTACTGGTATTAAGTACCCTCCACAGAGGACAGTGCTTTGTCGCACTTAACCACAAATGGACCCATTTCTCAATTTCTACAATTAATGTGTACCACTAGTCTTGTTGCACTTATAATTATGATCTCTCCAAAACGTAGACTTCAACAGCCACATGTACATACACCAGTATGAGTAACCGTGTAAATCAACAATCTTTTAAATATCTAATTAATTTAAAGCCCCGAGCTCTCACCTGATCCCCAAATTGTAGACGATCGGAGGACCAGTAGAACTTGACCACCTCCACATCACCAGTGGGACCCAGGAAACGAATAGTCCCAGAGTCACCCTCACTGTGCGTGTGTGTGGGGGGGGGGGGGGGTCATATCATAATTATGTATAATAATTATTATGTTCATTTATGACCAACAGAATTTATACGTGCACAAGTCATGTGTACTTTAAGCTGGCTGTACATGTTATGAACATTAAAATTGCTAGCAATAGCAAACTTGATGATTTAGAGTAACTACATGCATACATGTATATTAGTTTTAATTTTTAGATTCACACCACGTCCTTAGAGCTGCTAAATGGTTTTGTAGCTTTGATTCAATTAAAATTATAGTTGCAAGGGCAGAAAAGAACACAAGGCCTCAGAGTGTGTTTCCATGGATTTCGAGTACACGTACACGTACAGTATAAGCAGGGTTGGTTGCTAGGGACTCCCTCACACCACCCACCACCCACCTCTGTATCTTGTGCACGCTGGGTTGGTTCCTAGGGCAATCTCCAGGCAGCTCTTCCTCCACTGATCCAGTGTACACATCATTAGAACACAGCTGCAAGGTACAAACACGCTATTAATAGAGGGTACCCCAAGAAGTGGCTGCAATAAAGAGGTGGTCTACTAACACTACTTGAAACACGTGCTATGGAGAGACTTTGAGGCCCATTAAACTGGCTGTAATTATAGCTAACAGCTGCTAACAGGTACAAATGCATGCTAGGGGGCCTATTAACAGCTGTACACGTATTGCAAAATGTGCACATACAAGTACAACTGTACAGTGTACAAGCTGTACAATCATGTACACTGTATAGAGGGTGACCTGTTTTATGGAATGCCACTCTGACCAACTTCTGCATTCATCAATAAAAGTTCATACAGACTTTTGGGTGGCCCAACACTCAATATAGCTTCCACCAAATAACTTTCCTCATAATACTATGATTACACATGTACATACTGTCTTACATGTTCTATGTATATGCATGTACAAAAGTATGTGATTCTACATACATGTAACTGTACTAAATTTACCTCAAACTTTACAGTGCCCAGGGGTATGACCTTGATCCTGACAGCATGGAGTCTCTCATTTGTGTAGTCCTGCAGTAACACAGACAAGTGATGGGCAGCTGACTAGTACACAGTGTGGTGACCTTCTCAATGGCCACTCTTAAGGAAAATTAATGGCAACTGCAATACAACGGTCAGGAACCCACAGGTCCCAAATAGTGCAACACAATCCCTCAACCAAGACCACCTTTGTACTGTACTACATGTATACTGGCTAAAATGTTGTACATTTATACACATGAGTGCACTCACATTCTGTACAGAGAACTCGACTTCGTCGTACTGAGCCAGTTTGTGGTCCTGAAATGTAGAGAGAACACACACTAATAGGACAGCTAGAATACGTGTTACTGGTTTGTTCTAGTGCATCTTTTAATGACTAGACAATTTGGCACTCTAAGCATAATTTTGGTACGGCCTCACGTAAAGACACCATTGATAGTTGGTTGTCAATGCTACGCCTTCAACTGAGGCTACTTATTTGCCTATTCATGTACACTATTTTAGTGCGCTGTACACATGTACACATAGCTCTTTGTATCCATGTACAGGCATTGATGGAGCAGTGTTCCAACGTACGTACACCTGGTGAAACTTGTTATTAGCACACTTACGAGATCAATGACTTCGTTGAAATGGAAGAACATCCTCATGTCCCTCTGAGCACACTTGATGAACCCGAACCCGTCCCTTAGTGCCGCCACCACACCCTGTAGGGGAGGCAGGCAATAACGACATGATGTGAAGACAGTACAAATTAATATGTACAGAGTCCATATACATACATGTACATGTACTTGCTTTCAATCCAACCAAAATGATAATTATGATAAAGACACGTATATGTACATGCTATTCTGTACATTATTTTCTGTAAGCCTTACAAATGTTCAGGCTCTAGATATGTGAAGATCTGGTTTTGTTATTAACTTGGCACAATATTTGTTACACTGACAATGAACCCACCGTTTCCCTCTGAGATGTGTCCTTCTGCTCCTCAACCAGGCGGTGTAGCCTCACACCTGTGGCTCTCTCTGTGCCGTCTCTCTTGTCAATGGCCAGACTGAAGTTGACTATGTCCCCAGAGAGCATTGTGAAGTCCCCCACCTGGTCTGTGTCACTGTACGATAGCACACGAACCCTGTACATGTGTGTGTGTGTGTGTGTGTGTGTGTGTGTGTGTGTGTGTGTGTGTGTGTGTGTGTGTGTGTGTGGGGGGGGGGGTCACAAAGTCTCTCTGCAGCATGTGTTTTGACCTACTGTATTAGCAAGGTTTTATTACAGCCACTGTTGATCTACCCAACAGTGGCTGTCAACACATTGTCATGTATTCACTGTACGAGGCAATTCAATTCTACATGTAGATGCAATAGCTCGCATACACGATAACGGTCAAGCACTCTAGAAAAACTTCATGTCACCCTCTATAATACAGCCAGGTTTATACATGTAATGGGCCCCAAAGTCTCCATTGCATGTGTTAGCAGATCACCTCTTTATTACAGCCACTGTTTGTAAAGCACATTCACTGCACCAAACCGCCAACACAATATTTTGTACTCTTAGGAAAACTTCATGAACCATTGTACTACATACTAGTATCATCAACTCACCCGTCCATGTCCTCCATGTACGTGACCTCCCCCTGGGTGCTCTCCGTCTCCTTCCCGCGGCCGTGGGTGAACGAGCGGATGACAGGTTTCTTGACCACCCCCTGTAAGAAGTCCCCCGCTACCTCGTCAAACTGGACTGACCCGGCGGAGAGGAGCTGGATGTTGGCAGCTACGTCCTTACCCTAAGAGAGAGGGGTGAAACGAACATCCACTAAACACACATAGCCTTTGCATATACATGTACATGTACATGCATCCACTCTTTAAACGAAAATTAAGCTGCTCTTACATGCATCTCACAAAATGAGGCCCTAAGTTGAATACAAGTGTGGAACTACATGTCCAAATACAGGGCATGCTAGATTTCAACAATACATGTATGTGCATGTACACAATGCAATACTGGTGTATCCATACTACACGCTTGTTCATACAATCTCCAGTACAGCAATGCCCGAGCCCACCACCCACCTGTCTGTTCTGCACCACGAACTCCACACAGGAGCCTACCTCCACACTGGACTCACCAGTCACCTCACTGTAGTGGAAGAAGATCTGTAGGGGGAGTGGTGTAACGTGGGTGTAAGGCTGCAGTGGGGGATAGGGGACACAATGTACAACAGGCGCGGTGCAGCTCAAGCAATTAGCCTCTGATTACACGCAGCAATAAAACTCAGCGTGGGCGGATAATTAGTGCTCAATCAAAGACTAATATCTTGAGCTGCACCGCGCCTGTCGTACACGATCTCCTCTGGTACAGTGGCGGATAGGGGACATGGTCATTTTATTAATCGTATGTGTAAAACTGCATCTACACCTAGAGGAACCGCAAAATCAAAATGTGGACACTTTTGGAACTTATGGAAAGCGTCCTTTTTATTGACGGGTTCATTCGTACATGTATGCACATGTATGTGCTAGAGTTGGGACTTGATTGAGTGTTCTGATTATAAGAGGTGTCCTTATTTCAGGGAGTCTACATTTAATTAGTGGTTCCACTGTACACCATTCATCATCATAACAGTGTTCTGCTATACATGTACATGTAGGACTCACGTCTTTGACAAGGTCAGCTCTCTCGATGAACCCGAAGGAGTCCTTCATTGTCTTCACTATTCCCTGCACGTGGAAGGAAACTAACAGTTGAGAAGTGCATGTAGTACAAGCACACTGTAACTGGCAATCTCTCTACACGACTACTAAAGTGCATACAGGTACAAAGAGCCTTATACACACTTGTACATGTACATGCATAAAAGGCAGACTTTGAAAGGATTATACAATCTGTACTTGTTTGTAATACAATGTAATAGTACCGTATAGCGGAAAATTTTTGCTATTTGGCTCCAGAGCCCTCAGCAGAAATGCTCTTGGGTTCTAATATTCGCGTTTCAATGCCAGGAAACCACACCCACCAATAGCTTTGTATGTGAAATACTGGTGCGTGGGAGTTTATCCCAGTTTCGCGTTGACTGCTCTGCCCTCGAAAAACGCACAAAAATGTTGCACCTCACGAAAGTTTCCCGCTATACGATATTCATTTGAATGTGTACTGTATAAGATATCATTACCTGCACAGTCTCCACCTTGGCTGGCTGCACCAATCTCACCAGCCTGGCTTTAAGAGCTCCGGTCCTGCATAGGAATAATCCATGTACATGTAATTCAGCTTTAATAACAATAGAGAGGACAAGTACACGTGCAGTCAGTACTTGGGGAAACATTTAATGAAGTCAAAATCACCGACTGTTTCATTGCGTGATTGTACGGACTTGGTTGATCCAATTTCAGGGAATCTACTGCATTTAGGGGCATCACTGTACTTGTACAACAAAACTTTACACACAGTACTGTCTGTATACATGCTCTGTATGATATGTATACAAACACAGTTAAAAATAGGGTTTCATAGAGAGGGGGGGCGTCCTGGGATCCCCCCTCCCCTAGAAATCTGAAAAATTAAGGTCATATCCTGACCACACCCACCTCTTGTTCTTGGCCATGTAAAAGGAGACCTCGTCTCCCTTGCGAATGTCTCTCTCATCGTTGACATCAGTGAATGTGTACGGCACAAAGAAGACCTCCTAATTTAAAAGTAAACACAGAAGTAAGTTATCAATGTTAACATGTACACGCACATGTACAGTCAGTGGAATCTTAACGGCCAAGCTGAACGAAAGGCCAACTGTGATATGATTATAAAGGCCAGGCAGGTACCAAATGCAACAAAACAACCCCTCAAACCCCCACTAGATGAAACCCTGCTGTTGTGCAACTATCCAGCTCATCTGTAGTACTGAAACAGTGTACGCACACTACAGACACAGACACAGACACTTGTAGAGTACATGACGGTATTGTGCTAGTGCTCACGCACCCCACTCCTCTCGTAGATGATCCTGCCCATCATGGGATCATTGTAGGTCTGCTTCACCTGAGCAACAAGCAACACATACGCATCTATGACTAAGTACATGTATAACATGGGTAGGTACAGTACTTGAAATAAGCAGGCAACCCTTTATAATAGAATAGGCATCAAATACTTGGACTTGTTGTTTTATTGTCAGAATTGATTGACCTAAATTCTTTACCAACTTGCAACAGTAGAATTCACTCTCACCTTTGACCCTCTGGCCGGCCCATCTCTCTCTGAAGGGGAAGCCCCTCTTATTGAGATGATCTTGGGCTCACAGTCAACCTGAGAGAGAGACAAGGGCACATACTTTTAATATAATTATGATTACGTGATAACACCAAACATTTTAAATAGGTACCAAAACTTAGTGGATCCACTGTAAATACTTGTAGTGTTGTTGACAGTGGAATGCCGTTGGTAAAAATCGGCAACTTGACAATATCCCCAGTAGAATATCGTGTTGCTAATGGTAATGTACCTTTCCCAGTAGTCTCTCCTCGCTGATGCTCTCGAAGGAGACGGTGCCAGTGGGTAGGAGGACCAGTCGTCGTGCTATCAGCTTACCAGTCCTGGAGTCCACACCCACCTCAAACTCTACCTCGTCTGGAGGGGGGTGGGGTACTTGTATTGTCCATGCTCAACACATACATTTGATTAAGCTATTGAACAGATTGACTTCAAGTTGGTGTCAATAATTTACAGCCACTCAAAAACGAGCACATTAATTCAAAATTATTGATTTAGATACATAACGAAGTAGACATTAAAATTGAGGGACCTCTTAGAACACTCATCGTGAATTAGCCCTATACAATGTACTTATGACACCATCTGAACACACGATGATGATGATGTACATGTACATTATAACATTTTTGCATAGATCTCCTAGTTTGCAATTGGGAGCTACTTGTACATGTAGGACCACTGCAGCAATGTACATGCATGCACACAAGACAGCACAATGAGGTACCTCCAGAGCTGAGTTCTGAGGCACTGCCATTGTATTGTGAGAAGTGGAAGAAGATGGACTCATTCCTCTCACAGCACGTGATGAACCCAAAGCTTTGCTGGAGAATAATCACAGAGTACAAAGAGGTTGAATATGCAGAAAGAGGTCATGCGGTTAATATGGCCATTGAAGTAACTGTACACAGACAGTATGAAATGCAATGTAGGATGTGGGACAGGTTTTGGGTTTAAATTCTTCAAGAACTTTATATGTACTGATCGACAAGTACACTATACACACTGATGATGCCTACCATGAGTTTGTCAATGATCCCAGTCTCTCTGATGCTAGCACTGCAACGAGCAATAAGCATAATGATGTGTGTGTGTGTGTGTGTGTACAGTATAAATTAAGTGCAACCCATAAACGAGGTCTCCCCTGAAGTAAGGACATGTACGTCATCAACCAAAACAAGCTTTCTCTATAAGCTCAGCATGATTCAAAAGCATGGCTAATATTAACTGACCCTATAAGCACATGTGCATATCAACAGTTGATACGGCACTGTGTACACTGACCTCGTGGCCACGAATGATGAGGAGCTAGGTTGCTGAGACTTGAAGCTCCCACTCTTGTTGAAACTGCCGCTTCGACTGCGGCCCGCAAATGGATCCTGTGTGTGCGTGTGGGTGGGTGGATTGTTATGTGTGTGTGGGGTGGGTGTTCTATAGGATACAGTTGATTCTATATAATGGCCACCCCGGCCTGAAGAAAGGCCAAATAACTGAGAAATCAAGGCCAGGTACCAAATTAGCAATTTGTGCGAGTGGAAAACAACTCCTCAACAAGTCTGTATTAAATGGCCAAAATCTTGTTCACCAAATATGTCCGTTATGAAAGCTAAGGGGTTCCATATATTAATTGTCAGTATATGTATACTACAGTCAGTATACAGTGTATGTAGTCGAGTATTGCACATCATGCACAACAATGGCAATCAATAACACATTAACAGTATAGCTACGTGTCAATGCGTGTACAACTATTACAAAATTGTTGACTACCAGTACAGGTATAGAAATAAAGCATGAGTTGGTTGCACTTGTTGTGTGAACCTGTTAAGCCTACTTTTTGCATAGTTTGCTGATGAAAACCTTCATGTATTAATGCAGCAGGAGAATCTATTAACAAAAGTACTTACCGAAAACATTTGTGGTGTCTCTTTGTTTGTTCAATGTTATAAGTATTTCATTCAGATATTGGGTCCGACTTTTGTTTGATTCTTTTCGTCTTGATTATATTTATTGATCGTACATGTGGATATCGAATTTTTAAAATGCGTAAAAACCAGTCTGTATAAGATATGATTGCTTCAAAAAGAGAGAGAGAGATCGTCCAGATTTGTGTTGAACCTGTGTACGTGTGTAAAAGGGTGGTCATCAATTAGAATTATAATTTTTTATGCAAATCTTACATGTTCATAAAACACACTATTATCTCACCTATTATGCTGAGTGATTTGCCAATTTGGTGTGCTTTATAAAAACGCTACAAAGAGAAAGAAACCTAATCTACAGAGATAAAGAAGTTCTGGCTCCTGCCCAAAGAAGCCAAAGCCACTAATTAATGGGTGCAAGTCGAGTCAGCAAGATTTATAATTATTATAAATTTTTTGTTAGCTCGCCCATTAAATTTGCTTGTTACTATTAGCAACCACAGAAACTTTGAAGGCAAAAATGGAAGACACTCCAATTTTCCCCGACCCTCCTGTTGTAACTGTGGAGAGAACTCTGGCTATTATCAAACCTGATGCAGTGCACAGAGCAGATGAGGTTATGGAGGACATCAAAAGTTTGGAATTTTCCATTCTAAATGTGAGTTGTAGAGCTCGTAAATAAATAAATTTCTGAAAATGCACCTTATAACTTTATTTTTTCACATTCACATTCATACAAGTACGATTACTCTTGCAGACGTCTGAGTCGATGTACATACCCTGTATGTACGTACATGTAGCGAACAGGCCGGATTGTGGAACACTGAAATTTAGATAAATTATGCTCACCTGTAGTTAAAAAATGTATGTTAAATTCATTGTACTGCCCAGGATGGTCAGTACATGTACCTCTACATGTGCATATTCAGGTAACTTACAGTCTAGTAGAGAACGGACACCTTGGGGAAATTTTTGGTTGGCCTATCTTCAGGGTGGCAGTTTTTTCCTCTGTAATAATTTATTATGTAATCTCTAGAACCTGTAAAGATGCAGTAGAGTGTATTTGTTGCATGCCCTTTTGCAATCACCAAATCTTTCTCTCTCATCACAGCAACGCAGGTTGAGGCTGACTCCAGAACAGGCCTCTGACTTCTATGCTGAGCACTATGGCAAAATGTTCTTCCCAAGTCTCATCGCTTACATGCAAAGGTATGATGGTTTAATCTCGCAAGATATATTTAGTAGCTCTGAGGAGCATACAGTATCTCGGTGGTGTGTACATGTAGATCAAAAATGTGTGATGGCTCAAATATCTGTAGTATTTTCCATGAAGTGTTTGCATGTACCTTTTTGGTAAACTCTTAGAGTACTAAGTTACACGCACCGGACGGGCCTTATAATATTTGCCAACATGTCATTGGTATAAAACCTTGTATTCCTTGCAGTGCTGACATCATAGCACTGGTTCTGGCCAAGCGTGATGCTATTCAAGAGTGGAGGGATCTGCTGGGACCCACGAATGCAGTCAGAGCCAAGCAGGAAGCTCCCGACTCACTCAGGGCAAAGTACGGGCATGATCAAACAAGAAATGGACTGCACGGCAGTGATAGCTACCATACGGCTGAGAGAGAGATCAGATTCATGTTCTCAGAATGTAAGGGCTACTCAATTTTCTGCATTTAGTTAGAGTTTGCGATATGAAATTATCGTTTCTGAAGGTTCAAACATTATTTTAGTGTACGTATATACAGTAATGAATAGGTACCTTCGTTTCTAGAATTTACGCATGAATACATGTATTATCTCTTTGTCTGCAGCAATCACAGAGCCCATCTACCACGGCCAAGATGCAACTGACTATCTCCAGAGCAAAGTGAACCCTGTCCTCACCAAGGCTCTCACACATCTGTCCAAGCAAAAACCAGAAGATCCACTGGTACGTACAATCATTAAAATTATATGATGGAAATAATCAGTTGAATGGTACACGTGACGTACGGCTATTTTCATGTGTGAATCTGTACTGCCCATCCCCTGCTCCATTTTGAGGACAATTTGTATGCAATTGCTAGCTACCCTAACCAACTATCCACCTACATAAGCGTATAATCATGTAAAGGTTCAAAATTGTATTTTGCTTATATCTGCATCATTCACGCCACTTATTCCCTTGCAGACCTGGCTGGCTCAATGGTTGCTGGACAACAATCCTAACAAACCCAAAGTGACAGAAGTGGACCCATAAACTTATTCATAATTATAGTTGAAACTTTGTAGCACATTACATTTTTATGTTCATGTTTATGCGCATCTTGGTATGACCACAGTGGTACAGTGCCTGCAGCGGGAAGGTGAAAACGAGAGTGATCGTAAAAGTGTATTACTAACAGTTTGATCAAAAGATAGAAAATTTAATGTGCAAAAAACAATTAGACCTTAGCCGACAAATTTGCTTGAGTTCCCGCGAAAACGCACCCAAAAAACTGTTTTTGTACATGTTAATTATGACAAAACCACCCATAATTACTTAGCCAACAACGATATTGGTCTTTTCCATCGATTGCCAATTTACATTGTTAATGTGTCTACACATGCGTAGTAGGCAAATCAGATACGCCCCTTTTGGGGCAGCAAGTACAAAAACACTCTAGAGATACGAGTTTGTAGCTTGATATTATTATTATAGATCTACGAAAATGAGTCACCGTACAACAAACAAGAAAGCCAAGAAGCTAAGGAAAAAGTCTCTTGAATTGCAGGCCTTTGTTAAGCATTCCAGTGAGCTTCATGAAGTTCTCAATGATGGTGTGTTAACAAGATTGGCTTGGGATCTCTTCCAAGCAGAGATATTCTCTCAAGCAACATGTACCAACATAACACACGTCATGCTCAGTGAGAGTGATAAGGCTACAAAGCTCGTTGGTGCTATAATACAGTCTATCAAGTCTGATAACTCAAATCTACAGACCATCCTCGATTGTTGCGGCAAGTACATTGAATTGATACCAGTCGTTGATCGAATGAGAGAAGAATACGACAATCTCAAGGATGTTTTGCCAGGATTTAAGGATGGTATGTAATAAGTTTTCTAACTAATCTATAATGGCCCCATCAGCCCCCCTCTGCCTACGCCACTGGGCTGTGCACTCTGGGTAGTTAAGGCCCGGGTCTAGCCTTAAATACCAAAATTTACACTATGTTCATACTGCTGTATTATTTGCAATATACAGTGTATGCTGCATCAAAATGACTCAAAATGAAACTCAATGTTTTTTTCCAAAAAACTAATTAGCTTAATTCAATTATGCTAATTAGTCCCATAAATAGTGATGACGTCATGGCAGTTTTGTAAGAAGAACTACAAATGCGAACATGAAGAAAGCTTCAAAAACAAGGCTAGATGAATATCTCGTAGCTAAGTACCAGGATCCAGCTGGGGAAGAGTAAAAGTTACTGCATTCTTGAGATACACAACATAGCCTACCTCTAGAGTGGCTGTCAGAGCTAAAGAAGCCAGCATAGCTAAGGCAGTTTTGCACATATTAATTTCCCCAGCTGGAAACATAATCATGACAACCTACTCTATCTTAAGGGCCTAAACAAGTACTCTTACCTCGTGTAAGCCCACCGCATTTGTTGCTAAAGATATTGAGAATCGTTCAGGCAGCTAGCTAAGCAAGTACCTTGGACACTAGCCTCGATCCCAGGCCGCTTCTCCTCGAAGAGAGGGCCTGGTATCGACTGTTTGCGCATGCGCCACCTATTACCCAGAAAGTGGGTAATTCGGATACCATTGTATTTGCTCAGTAAAACAACGACGTCACAACGAACAGAAGTGGATTGAAGAAAGTGGATAGAAGAAGGTTTCTAGCCCATGTGATAGCATTCTAATAGCTACCCTTAGCCTAATATGTTAACAAAGGACTCACAGCCTGCAACAGTGTGGATAACAATCCTCTGAACGGAGGGGAAGGCTGACAATAGCCTATATGGATAGGCCACGCCCATCTGACACTAACCTTGGTGAAAGTCGAGTCAATTCTATCAGAAAGAAATTGCTGCTGTAACCAATACAGTTCTGTCTCTAGCTAGCTAGCTATATAGCTCTGTGTCTGACTTTATGAAGAGTATTCTTTGTCTGTATAATAATTATGTTATTCAGGATATAATTCGGGTAAAAATTCAGTTTAATGGAAAACATTACGGGAATATTATCCAATAATTTTGCGCATGCGCAAGCAGTCAGTAGCAGGCCTCCTTATTTTGAGGCCTTGTGAAGAAGGCTACTTGGACACGGACTTCTTCACTTGCAATGAAAACATTAATAAACATTAAGAATCTCATTAACACTCATAATCTACATCATCTACATTAAATGTTGGCAATTAATGTTATTATCAGTGCCTGACCCAGGCCTTAAGTACCCAGAGCATGTATGCCTGCCAAAAAAGGAGAGGGCTCATAGTAATATATAAGTGCATTGAGGAGCAGCCTTTTGGCCATTATAAAGAGGTACGTGGCATGCATGGTCTTTGTTGAGAGATTTCAATTGCCAACCACATGATTCTTGTTGCATGCAAATGAATTTTGGCGGGGGCTTTGCTAATTGCCTCTCTAGCTCAAATACAAGCTCTGAAAAGGCTGTCCGTTCTGATAGGATATTATTAAAGCTGATTGGGGACTAGACCAGAAAGCTGCTTGTTATACAGAGTAGAGAGGTGGGCCAGGTGGCCGTTCCTGAGAGGTTACTTTACATTTTCCCAGAGTCTGTCACATACTTAATTGGCCTAGCTACGCATATATGTACCGTATAGCGCGAAATTTTCGAGGGGCTTAATTTTTCGTTGATTGTGTGTGTTAGCAATTCTAAATGAAAATTAAGTCAACGAAAATTGTTCTTTGATTATAGAACGTGCAAAGATTAAAGGCGTGGCTTCCAGTAAGCAGTCATTCCACGAATGTTGTGTAACGAAATGCTTTTAGAGGCCATTCCACAAAATATAAGTTCCTCAAAAATTTCTCGCTATATACGGTATGTCATTACATGTCTATTATAAATGTATGCCTGCTTTAATTTTTCACAGAAGTTATTGCAAGCTCAACTGAACGACAGTACAGATCTTGTCTTGGACTACGAACTAAGAAGTGCTATGTGATGTGTATCGCCGTACTATCAATTGTAATCGGATTCGGATATGTAATATACCCTCAAAGTACTACTATTTTTGAGGGATTTGGTCCGCAGCAACAACAATTCTTAGAAAATGAGTTTGAAAGATGTGATGATCAAGTACAACAGCAAATTGTACAGCAAATTAGTTATATTAGACTAGATGCACCTCTATTAAATATCAGTTTACCATTGCCTTCCCGTCCTGAGCCCTTTGTTGGTAGAAAAGAATTAATATATACAGTTATGCAAAATCTCTTTAATACTCACACATCAATAGTTGGATTGTTTGGTCCTCCTGCTTTCGGAAAAAGTTCATTGGCTATTCATATTGGTCATGAAATCATGAGTACAAAGGGAATTGGTGTAAGTTATGTTGATCTAAGCGAATTCAAACTATCCTTTGAGCAAAAACCTCACCTGAAAAGACTTGTCAGAGGAGTACAGACATACAACTGTTACAGCGGCGATTTTGAGAAACATTTACTAGGCAGGTCTGTCAACGGTGACTACCTCTTAAACTGGGCAGCTTCAATTGCAGAACATTCTATTTTGATTTTTGATAACTGCGATCTAGTCCTTAATGAATGGCATGATGAATTCCAAGAGTTCATACTAGATTTGAGAAAGTCATCTAAAGATAATTTGAAGGTCATAATTACAAGCCAGCTAAAAATTTCTTTTGCAGACTACTTTAGTGATATTGAAGTGTTAGAGTTAAGTGAAAAGGATTCAAAATCCTTAATCAGTGTTCTTCAACCAAACTTGAGTCATCACTTACAGAATGAAATAGTTGAACTCGTAGGAAACTGTCCATTGGCAATTAAGGTGGCGGTTATGCTGCTCAAAACAATTAGCCCGACAATGTTAATCCGAGATCTAAAGGCAAAAAATGTTGATGCGATATCTTCTCCACAATTTCCAAGGCGTGAGAGGTTCAATGTTGTAATGGACACTGCTTGTCAATATCTCAGCAACAACTCCAAAAGAGCTGCATATGTTTTTTCTTTGTTTCCTGGTTCATTTGATGAAGATATTCTTTTGTTTCCGTTTTTCATTGAATTCCAAGAAGAAATCAAAAATCTTTTTGAGCGCTCTCTATTTGAAAGGTACGCTCACATTTTTGGAGAAAGATACAAGTTGCATAAGCTAATAAAAATATATTTTAGGGAGAAGATTTTGATAGATTCAAAAAATGTATTGAAATCTGACTTCAAAACAACATTCGTAGAGTATTATACAAAGAAACTTTATAATTATCTCACTTCTATAAAGTCGATTAAAGAACCAGCTCAAAAAGACCAACAACTTATCACTAGCGAACAGCATAACATACGACAGCTAGCTAGAATTTTGTTAAGTACAAAAGATCACAACTTTTCTTCAGAAGAAATAATAGTTCTTCTATTTTATTCTCAACAAGGAGGCTTAGAAAGCAACCATTCAAGTATTATTCTAGATGTCACCTTGACATTTTTAGAAGAAAACAACACATTGCTGAACAAAGCGTGCTCTCAGACTTACACGAGTGTATGCAAAGTATTGATATCCAACCTATTGCTCTCCATTACCGAAACTGGCTATACACACCTCCCTTGTACAATTTGTGACACAGTTAGTGGCCCAGACAAGCTCATAAACTTTATCACTGATGACTTGCTACAGTTAATTGACAATTCTTATGTTTTCTGCTCACAAAACAATTTTGCACATAACATTGTCAAGATTTTGAAGTATTTGCTTTTTTCATTGGAGTGTTGGTTTTCATTAAAGTATTCTGCAGTTGTCTTTCGCATTCAAATGGGAAAGACTGGCACATTTCAATCTTTATTACACTTTCTATTTTTTTTTTTAGTGATTCAAACAATTGAATCTTACGTTATGCTTTGTTTCACGATTTTTATACTTGTGATTTTGTATGCTTTGAGAGGTTATATCTGGAACAAGTGTGTCACTACTCATCTTTTCTTTTTGTGCATTCTTTATCTTAATTTTTATGTTTTGGGTGTTTTAGCTAACGCTCTTGGATATTTTTCACTAGAAGGAAATGGATCAATGAGATACCAACAGTGGTGTCTATTATGCATACATTTAACATGTAAAAACTCGTTTTGGATTGCAAATTTTCTTAACAATCTTATATGCTCATTAATTTTTCCTGGTATTCCTCTATACTTTATAGCTAGATACTTTGTTGGCAGCATCATTAGCTTATTTATGAGTGATTTTCATCAATTTGTATACACAAGTAAAAGAAGTTTCCACAATTAGCTTTTTGTATTCACACAATCCCCATTATGTTTAATAATAAAAATAATGAATATGCAATTCAGTTATACCTAAAATTTTTTAGATCATGTTTGTCATAAATACTGCAATCTGATTGGTAAGAAGAAATGTTCTATCCAATTTAGAAAATCATGTACTTCAATAGAAATCATGTACTTCACTTAGAAAATCATGTAGCAAAGATTAGATAAGAACATTCAAATCTGATTGGCTAAATACTCATGGTTGCTATGATCTAAAATGCTTAGACACTGTTTAGGAAGTTTCCACATGATTTAGAAGTCCTTAGGGCTAGTAGAACCCTCACTGCGTTCGGGATACTACAACCAGCCCTTTGGGCTTCTAAATCATGTAGAAACTTCCTAAACAGTGTCTAACTATTATATAGTTATGTTTGTTCTTATCGGATTGTCTTATATGCAACCAATCGGCTGGAGTATGTATAATTATGTGTGGATACAGAGGTTACATGCAGAGGAGAGAAGAACCTATCTATCTATAATTAGTTTTTGGCATCACTGTATTTTGTGCAGTCATAATTATATATATAGCTTTTTTTATTTAGTTTTTTGTGTTATTATTTTGTTTGTCTTGTGTTTGCTATTGTAAGGATTCCACATTAGACCATCTCTTCTCAGACTCAATATCAATAATGGGTAAAGATGATTAACTAGACAATGAAAAAGTAGTAGAAAAATCAGAAGTAGGCGTAGCTGGGAGAGGCTCGATTCACATGTAGATCTATGTGTACACAACTCTGGCTCTTTGGCTACGGCCTGTTGCAGGACAGGTATATAGGTATAGATCACTGTGGATATTCCCAAGAGAGACTCTGACTAACCACGTACTGACTGATACAAGTCTAGGATTGATCCCACACTTGTACACTGTACTGCTGGTATGTTGTGATAAAGCCATGACAAATGGCTGTGTCGCGTACGCGTCCGTTTGTTAATTAATAGACAACCAAACGATACATCGTATCTATATGGATAGGGCGTCCGCTATTGTAGTGTAAATGCGCACACACTTATTATTTTGTGCCATTGCCCTTTTTATAGCATTCTGATGATCCTATTGATTTCTTTTGTTTGTGTAACTTCTAGGGCTGTATTTTATGTCGTACACAAAGGAAATTCCCGTGCTTTGATTCCGGTAGAGTGTTCACACTTTGTATTTGTACAGTTCACAATCTTTGATGCTGCAACTTGAGTTAACAGTTCAGCATGAGTCTAATGTTGAGTCAGTATATCATGTGCTGTGTGTACATGTTCTAACAAAGCTTAGCTCATGTGTTTTGCTTTCCAACCATCAAAGATAATTATTGTTTAATGTCACATTTTGTTTATTGTGCAAGCCTCCGCTTGTTGTCATGTGCTTGTAAAGGCATTTGCAACTCTTGTAAAAAGCTTGTAACACTCGTGTACTAGCTGGTTCAGCTTATAGTATTTGTTGTTTTGAAAAGACACATGACAGAATAACGACACCTCAGCAGCATGTACAGTTGTGTTTATAAATAGTTGTGCTTGTTTAGATTTATTATTAGTATCAAAAAACAACCTGAATTCAGTAAAGTCTTCTTCATCCATTATACGCGCCAATCAAGAAGTTATTTGTGAGTTATAATTATCTTATTTATCTTAGTACGTACCTAGTTTGAGTACGAACTGTATCTGAGGTTATTGTGAGAGCTTGATTGTGTTTGTATCTGCTATCATTATGTCATTGTCTTTTTTCCGAGACTTAATTTACAAGGTACTGATGTGGATATTTATGTTGTGGTTGTGAATAGCGTATATCTCAATAGTGATCATACCACCATTAAGAAATCTTAAACCAAGCTTTGGCTACAGTACATTAGGGTCCGAACCGTGTTTGCAGATATCCACACCTTATATTATCAAGCTGGTTGATATCGATGCATAATAATAATATAATGATGACATGTCTAATAAGCTTGCACTATAGCTACAGTGATACTGTTACCAGTTGACATTCTTCAAGTTTGTGTTATTGTTTTCCTGGCTTGTTTACAATACAAGAATCTGTTGCTTTTATTGCTGCACTTTAAGTTAGTGCAATGCTCGATCATGTGTACAGTCCCTAATTAATAGCAGACACATTTTAGGCAACAAAGTTAATTAACAAAAAGCCCGTTTAATAATTAAAGCTCCACTGTGATACTTACAGGTATACAAACATGTCTTACTCTAACGGAGCATCACTCTCAAATGCTAAGACTCACCATCGCCACGGTAACCCTGTGAGTGACTCGGAGTTCAGTGATTGGTTCGATTCTGACGGGAGACTAGTGAATGAGGCGGCCATGAGAGAGGCTCTCTTCCGCTGTGAGTGGATCATTATGGTTATGATTATGTACATGTACATGTAGTGGCACCTTTCATAACAGACACATTAATTTTGGGAGTATAGTTTTGTTCGTTGTACGATGGTAGCCTTGTTGAGGTGTTTGGGACCTGTCCTTTATATCGCAGTGGACCTTTCTTCAGGGGTGGCCATTAGCTCTTAGTGAACATACATTAATAATTATAATAACTACCGCAATCATGCAATCAATTACCCCCTCCCTTTAGTGGGTGTGTCCTCTCCATGTCGTCCCTGTCTCTGGAAGTTCCTGTTTGAAATATACCCCCTCAACTCAACAAGACGGTGAGTAACCATGCACACACAGTACACCCTTAGGGCATCACTATAGCCTCACAATTATCACTATACCTAACAGAAGTAAGGCTACAGTGAAACCCCCAAACTGGGGTAATTTGAGAGGTGTCCTTTACTCTTCTTTATTGTACTCTCTATGTTAATGCGGGAAAGTACGTGTACTAAAATTTGGCAGACAGAAGTGTCGATATGCTGTAATAGGATACATTGTGAAGATTCCACTTCAGTATTGCAGAAGTTATTCAAAATGCCTGTTATATTATTTAATCCACACACCCACACACCTACACCTACACATACACACGCACGCACACACACCACGCACGTGCACACACACACACACACACACACACGCACCCACACACACACACACACACACACACCTACACACACACACACACACACCACGCACACACACACACACACGCGCACACACACACACACGCACACACCTACACCTACACACACACACACACACACACACCACGCACGCACACACACACACACACACACGCACACGCACACACACACAGTGACCAGAGAACCATCGACCTGGAGAACAGAGCTAACTACCTGGCACTTCGACAACGCTGGAAAATCCTCGATAATACAATGCAATCCCCCGAAACAACCATCCATGACCAACCCTCGTATCTAGAACTGAGCGACGATGAAATAGTTAATCAATCCCGATCAAATTCCCCCTCCTCCAATGAAAAATCCCCTGTCACAAATGATGAATCTCCGACCAATGATGATACAGGTTCGATAGAGGCCAGTTTGGACTGCAGTGGAGAAATGTGTAGCCGATGTCACAAGATGATAGCCTCGGGCTCTTTAAGTAACTCTGTAACTACAAACAGTGAAAGCGGATTTTCAGAAGCTTCAAACACGACATTCTCCTCATGTACTTGTACAAAAAGTGACCAATCAAAAAGTTCTGAAAATGATGGAGTTACATGTAGGCGCACAACTGTTGATCTGTCTGCATCCTCTGAAAATGAGTCTGGGTGCGAGACTAATATTCAACCTACAACCTCAAGTACTAATGGTTCAACTTTATCCCCGAGCGATGGCAGCGGGTGTCAGAGTGTTGATCAGAGCTCGTGCAGTTGCAGTCGGTCAGTTGGGGAGACTAGCAACGAGTGTGGCATCTGTCAGGAGAGGGAGGAAGGTGTGAAGAAGTGCGTGTGTGAGTTCAAGAGCAGCTGTGAGAACTTGAGTCAAGACGATGAGGCTTTGTTGGAGATCCTCGATTTCCCTTCTCGGGTGAGTCAGTGTTTTTAGTAAATGTGCCGAGTACTGTGAGCTAGTACAGTGCATGTGTTTTGCTGCTCTATTAATTAGGCTAGAATGTAAGGAATGTTGCCCAATATATATATAAGGGCGTATGGAATCCTATATAGACTAATAGAGCATAAGTTCATATTAATTAGCATTAACAGTTTCTCCTTTTAGCATTAAGTTTATACTTGTGCACGGTTACACATGTGCAACGTATTCAAACATTGACACTCACCACACTCACTTACCACCACCCCACACACTCACCACACATACACACACCACACAACACAGGTATACGCAGCTCGCCGGCCTGTCCAGTTAGAGACCAGCTATCCCAAGGCCAGGAGAATAGTTCTCAGAGATGTGGCCAGAACTGACAGGAACTATCACTACTTCACTCACAAGCGCAACCTGAGGAAGGTCCACAGAATACTCCTCACCTACGCCATGTTTCACCCGGGTGAGTTAGAGCTATAGTACTGTACGCAGTTTAGAAGGAGTGGTCTGTATAAGAGTTCTCCTGATTGCTGTAATTGACTTTATTTATTGTGTATGTATAGTTCTTCAGTACACATTACAGTCATGTACATGTTTTTGTTTCCTGGTAACGTAGTAAGTTTTCAGTGACCATGGCAATTGCAATTATTCACTTAATACATGTAATACATTACATTATCACTCCAAATGGAAGTTCGCCAAATTTTTAGTGATTTGATTGGCCACCCCCCCCTCCAGAGGTTGGCTATGCCCAGGGCATGAATGACATCCTGGCCCGATTCCTAGTGGTGACAGACTCGGAGGTTGACTCGTACTGGCTGTTTGCCAGCTACATGTCCAAGAAGAGAGAGGACTTCCTCGAGCACACCATGATGAGGAAAGTCGGTGAGTGCAGTCACAATGGCTCTTGTATCACTAGTGCATGTAGTGTGCTGTAGTAGTGTGCGAGTTGTGATTTGCATTAACAATTCCGCATCATCGATTACCAATTAAGTGTGGCCCGTACACTGTACAAGTTAGGTGTGTGTGAGTTGTAATAGGTTGCACCGTCTGAATGAATGTTTTCCTTGGTCTGCAGCATTTGTGAAGAACCTGGTGAGGGAGGTGGACAGAGAGTTGTACGGCTTCTTTGACAAGTCTGACTGTCGTGACTACCTCTTTTGTCACAGGTGAGTGGGGTGTGTCCATGCATGGGAAATTAGTTGCTTGCTCCTATAGTTGAAGGTTGCTCGTTTGAATATACTACACTGTTACCTCTCTACAGTGTATAGTACAATGTATATAGACTACATCAATTTAACCGAATGCGTAGGTGGTGGTGTGATATCCACATTACAAACGCACTCTGTAGTGTTTTGCACTATAACAATGGTTGATCTTTACCTAACACAAATCCCTGTAGTGTTTTGCACTATAACGATGGTTGATCTTTACCTAACACAAATCCCTGTAGTGTTTTGCACTGTAACGATGGTTGATCTTTACCTAACACAAATCCCTGTAGTGTTTTGCACTGTAACGATGGTTGATCTTTACCTAACACAAATCCCTGTAGTGTTTTGCACTGTAACGATGGTTGATCTTTACCTAACACAAATCCCTGTAGTGTTTTGCACTGTAACAATGGTTGATCTTTACCTAACACAAATCCCTGTAGTGTTTTGCACTGTAACGATGGTTGATCTTTACCTAACACAAATCCCTGTAGTGTTTTGCACTGTAACGATGGTTGATCTTTACCTAACACAAATCCCTGTAGTGTTTTGCACTGTAACGATGGTTGATCTTTACCTAACACAAATCCCTGTAGTGTTTTGCACTGTAACGATGGTTGATCTTTACCTAACACAAATCCCTGTAGTGTTTTGCACTGTAACGATGGTTGATCTTTACCTAACACAAATCCCTGTAGTGTTTTGCACTGTAACGATGGTTGATCTTTACCTAACACAAATCCCTGTAGTGTTTTGCACTGTAACGATGGTTGATCTTTACCTAACACAAATCCCTGTAGTGTTTTGCACTGTAACGATGGTTGATCTTTACCTAACACAAATCCCTGTAGTGTTTTGCACTGTAACGATGGTTGATCTTTACCTAACACAAATCCCTGTAGTGTTTTGCACTGTAACGATGGTTGATCTTTACCTAACACAAATCCCTGTAGTGTTTTGCACTGTAACGATGGTTGAAATAATTATTGATAATCTCTTTTCTCCATAGATGGCTGTTATTGGACTTCAAGAGGGAATTCCCCTTCGAGGAGGCCCTGAGGATATTTGAGGTGCTCAACAGTCAGTACCTGGAGCTCAACTCTGACCGGGCTCTCGTGGTAACAGACAAGGTCATCGCTAAGGAGTTTGAAATGGATGGTGAGTGCTCGTTTAATTTAAGGATAATTATTATATACTGTACATACATGTACAATTACGTTCGGGGAGTTAGAAGAGTACTGTACTATACGTACATGTACGATATCACCCTATCCTATGCAAGCAACCCTCTATATGCATGTAGTCCTGTGCCTGCATAGGTACATTTGTTGGCTAGATAATGTTATATACATGACTCGACTGATGTTAGTTCTGTTAGGTTACCGTTCTGTCGTTTATTGCATTGTCTAGTGATTGTGGATAAAGGAATTGGATTAAAGATTATTATTATTAACTTAACATTTTTTCTACAGCTGGTGAGACCCGCTCTGAGAGGTCAGAGGTCAACCTTGAGTTCACGTTTGATGTTTTCGTGTGTGTGGCCATTCTGACAATGAATAGTAATGACATTTGCAAGGCTTCTGATGCTGCTGGAATCTATGGCTGTCTCAACGGGTGAGTGAAACATGTGACACTTTGTATCAATACTGGTGACAATGCCTCGATGTTGCATTACTGACTAGGGCAAAGTGACCTTTTTGATACTATAGAGCCCACCCTCCACCCAATACTTCAAATCATTGCTTTTATAGTGAGAGACATTATGGCATGGTAAATTTACTAGATAGCAGCATAATTATATCCATGGTTTCGATGCACTTACTATACAATAATGTACCAAAAACTGAACAAAACTACCTCGTATCTATGCCGCAAGTGGTTTCTATGCTGGTTTCTATATGCAGAATTTGGTTTTTAAGGCAAAAAATGTGTTATTATATGCATGGCAATTCGTGCCACAGGCAGTTTATTGCCACATCTTGGCCACTCCTCCTTACATTTCAGGAAAAGTACATACAAAATACAATCTTAGGAAAAATACACACTCAGCTGTCAGGCACAAGTCCGGAAAGGCACGAGGCGCCATTATGTGACAATTTTAAACCTGGCGATCATTACCATAATGATTTACAAAAAATTATATTAACACTACCATAATCTACACAATCTTGGGTAATGAATAACACTGCTTCTGTAACACAATATGCATGACCTTTACTGAATACTGTAAAAGCTAGTGGATTTTCCAAATAAAATCTGATACATATACCGTATTTACTTGATTAAACGCCCTCCTTGAATAAATGCCCATCTCGTTTAAATGCCCATGGTAAAAGCTCTGTCTTTGTCAATAAACGCCCATCTTGAATAATCGCCCATGTATGGGGCATGGCACTGTGGGTGGAGCTGAAATAGCACGTGGAACCAGTTGCAAGCGTGGCAGCATAGAATAAAAAGTTTTAGGTAATTACACAACAAATGTTTATTCTCTGAAGCCACAAATATTGCCCACATCATAGTACATCCTGCAACATCTCATAATCCCATTGGAATCCCAGAACCAAACTTGCCACACTTCAAGAGAATTGTAGGAGGAACATGATACCCAAAAGGTACAGGAATAAAACAGCGCTTTTTGAGTAGCCATGCATAGTTCAAAGGACACTACTTAAATATGCAATATCTAAAATTTATCGAGTGAAGCCGTACGACATTCCAAATGATGCGGAATTTCTTGGGCAACAAGATGATGTACATTCTTATCTTAAATGTTAATGGTTAGAAAGTTACAGTTTAACTAACAGCCGCTAAAAGTAGGGAATTTCTGCATTTTTTAATTAACTCGAGCTTAGAAGCCATAATTATTATTTACAAACCCAAATATTTTCTGAGATATTATCATACCATTCCCCATACAAATACCAAGTTTCATGCAATTCTGAAGAGGTCACGTTTTAAATTTCGTTGAATTGATATAGAATGACCCACATTGCAGTGATTGTATATAGTTTCAATCCGGACCTGCATGAGCTCTTGACCGTTTTATAGCGTGTGGTTGCTCTTCGGAAGTGGTTGTTATTGAGGTTCCACTGCAATAGAAAGGTCCTTTCGGGTAGTTCTTAATTTGTTGGTATAGTTCTATGAATCAAGTTTTAATTATTCCATCTAAATATGTAATTCTCATGCACATGCAGGCTCTCCATGAAGATGAATCTGACGGAAGTTCTGACACAAGCAGAGGAACTGTTTTACAAGTATTGTAGACAGAACATCACTAGGGGATTTGCTGAGATAGACCTGTAGTTTGTTTGTATTTTTCTCTAATCCGTGTTGTATCTGCTTACAGTGCATGTCTTTTTAATTATGATCTAAGAAATTATGTTGTATATGTAGGCCTATAATTGTATAGACATTAATAATTATGCAAAATGAGTTATCGAGAATGTATTTGAAGGTTGCTCGTTTAAATATAATACACTGTTACCCTGATCTCTACAGTATATAGACTACAGCAATTTAACCGACCGAATGCGTAGGTGGTTACCATACCACAAATCCCTGTAAAAGAGTGTAACGATAGTTGTAGCCCTATATAGTATAATAATTGCAAAAAGACAATTGAATATAATATATGACCGGGCTCTCGAGGTAACAGACAATCTGATCGCTAAGGATGAAATGGATATGGTGAGAGTTTGTTTCAGTGTACACAAACTTCTTATTATTTTGGGACCTTATATATATAGGTGTCTGCATGACCTTTGTAACGCTGCCATATGGCCGATCGAGGTTTTCTTCAGGGGTCGCCATAGGGGTTCTATATAATTATACTGTTACGTGTATACATATATACGTTTATATTCTTTACAGTTCTCGGTTAGGACAGATTGGTGCATCTTTAGGGTGGATTCATTTATTATTCATGTGCTTATACTTTTATACACTCTGTAACCCATATCAGCACAATAGGCTATAATTGTAATCATGCATGTGTAGGCCTTTACGTGAGTACAATATTCACTGGTCTTGCTGTGGGGCCAGAATGTTTCTTTAATTCACAGCTTAGACATGTGAGACTCAGATGTGTAGAACTTATACCCATGCAGTACATATTCACTAGTCTTGCTGTGGGGCCAGAATGCCGGTGTACTTAATTCCCAGAATGTGTGGGGCCAGAATTTATCCTTAATTCACAGCTTACAGTCATGCATGTGTATAATTATTAAGGGATGTATATAGTCTGCTTACGCCCTGAATGGTAAGACAGTTTATATAATTATAGCTATACCTAGGCATTTTTATTAGCATAACACAAATTTACAATACACCCTGGTGTTTTGCACTCTTACCACATAAAGGATATCATCATATGCATATAGTATACTTCATTTTATATATCTTTCTTAGATGGCCGTTGGTCCTTAAAGGGTGGAGGGAGGGCTCCAGGCTGACCACAGCCAATGTATACCCTAGGGTATATGAATGTACATGCACCCTTAGGCTAGCTGGGTATATGGAGTATCCTGATAGTTTCAATGGATATTCCTTAGTGTCAGAGCACATCATGCATGGTACAAGTATACTTGTACGTAGACTCTGCATGGGCTGTCAAGAAATTCAGATGTGTGGCGCCTTTATTGAGAGTAGCAGGTTGTTTTGTATGAATTGGGACATAACGTAGTTAATTGGCCAGGATCATACAGTGATGGCCATTATATGAGTTTTTCCAGTAAAATTGGCGTTGTAAACTTAGGAATCATTTATTATTCATGTGCTTATACCTCTACACTCTGTAACCCATATCAGCACAATAGGCTATAATTGTAATCATGCATGTGTAGGCCTTTACGTGAGTACAATATTCACTGGTCTTGCTGTGGGGCCAGAATGTTTCTTTAATTCACAGCTTAGACATGTGAGACTCAGATGTGTAAAACTTATACCCAGTACAGTATTCACTAATCTTGCTGTGGGGCCAGAATGCCGGTGTACTTAATTCCCAGAATGTGTGGGGCCAGAATTTATCCTTAATTCACAGCTTACAGTCATGCATGTGTATAATTATTAAGGGATGTATATAGTCTGCTTATGCCCTGAATGGTAAGACAGTTTATATAATTATAGCTATATACCTAGGCATTTTTATTAGCATAACACAAATTTACAATACACCCTGGTGTTTTGCACTCTTACCACATAAAGGATATCATCATATGCATATAGTATACTTCATTTTATATATCTTTCTTAGATGGCCGTTGGTCCTTAAAGGGTGGAGGGAGGGCTCCAGGCTGACCACAGCCAATGTATACCCTAGGGTATATGAATGTACATGCACCCTTAGGCTAGCTGGGTATATGGAGTATCCTGATATATAGTTTCAATGGATATTCCTTAGTGTCAGAGCACATCATGCATGGTACAAGTATACTTGTACGTGGACTCTGCATGGGCTGTCAAGAAATTCAGATGTGTGGCGCCTTTATTGAGAGTAGCAGGTTGTTTTGTATGAATTGGGACATAACGTAGTTAATTGGCCAGGATCATACAGTGATGGCCATTATATGAGTTTTTCCAGTAAAATTGGCGTTGTAAACTTAGGAATCATTTATTATTCATGTGCTTATACCTCTACACTCTGTAACCCATATCAGCACAATAGGCTATAATTGTAATCATGCATGTGTAGGCCTTTACGTGAGTACAATATTCACTGTCTTGCTGTGGGGCCAGAATGTTTCCTTAATTCACAGCTTAGACATGTGAGACTCAGATGTGTAAAACTTAAATACCCAGTACAGTATTCACTATAGTCTTGCTGTGCATGGGGCCAGAATGTGTACTTAATTCCCAGAATGTGTGGGGCCAGAATTTATCCTTAATTCACAGCTTACATGCAGTCATGCATGTGCATGTATATTAGTAGCCTCGAATCCAGGCCGGAATCTCGAGGCTAGTATATTAAGGGATGTATAGTCTGCTTACGCCCTGAATGGTAAGACAGTTTATACAGCTATACCTAGGCATTTTTATTAAAACTATAATTATGTGCATATATAACATAAATTTTATAATACACCCTGCATGCATGCATGTGGTGTTTTGCACTCTTACCACATAATTAAAGGCTATCAAACTAATAAGAGATTCATGTGCTATAGTATACTTCATTTTATATCTATGCATGTACAATTAGGTGCAGGTAGTCTATTAAGTTAAAAGAGTACTATACATACAAATACCCAAACCTATGCAGTCCTCTATATGCTTGCATGTAGTCCTGTGCCAGCATGGGTACATTTGTTGGCTATAGATAATGCTGCACCCCATAGTGATATATAGTTCTGTTAGGTTAACGATCTATTATTTATGTATTGATTCGGATAAAGGAATTCGAGTAAAGAACTTCTATCCCTGTATTATATACACTTGTATTTTCTTTCTTCAGTTGGTGAGACCCGCTCTGAGAGATCAGAGGTCAACCTGGAGTTCACGTTTGATGTTTTCGTGTGTGTGGCCATTCTGACAATGAACAGTAATGACATTTGCAAGGCTTCTGATGCTGCTGGAATCTATGGCTGTCTCAACGGGTGAGTGAAACATGTGACCTTGTATAAATACTGGTGACAATGCCTCTATTGTTAATCAATAATTATTGTGTCAATTAAGACTATAGTATAAAGTTTATGTAGACTCTAAAACTTAGATGTACAACATAATTATATTGTCCTCGCACTCCATTTGCCATATGGTAATTGATGTAGTACCAGTGTAAGTGACAATGCCTCTATAGTATAGTAATAGTAATACACAGATGCATGTGAATACTGTAAAAGTGGATTCTCCGAATACATTCCTGCTGCAAATCAATCTTGGATCTTTGCTAACCGCTTCTCTATAGCTCATACAAGCTTTGAAAAGGCTGTATAGGGGTGAGCTACAGCTATAGGTTTCACAGTTGTGCAAAATAGCTGCTAATTCTGGTTGTGGCTGTCCGTTCCGGGAGGTTATTCAATTGCTAAAGCCGATTAGGAGTAGAAAACTGCTCGTTATACGCAGTAGAAAGGTGCATGGCCGTTCCTGAGAGGTTGCTCTACATTGAAGTCATTGTAAATCCGGGACCTGAGCTCTTAGCCGTTTTATAGCGTGTGGTTGCTCTTCAGAGGTGGTTGGTATAATGAAGGTTCCAGAAAGGTCCTTTCGAGTAGTTCTTTTGTTGGTGGTTCTATATGAGTATTCAAGTTTTTAACAAGTATGTCAAATACCTGTTACCTACCTACATACCTTGATGTAGGTAGGTAACAGGTATTTAATCGATTTTGCCCTCAGACTGCTTGTCTCGGACGCACACTTGTATCCCAGTGTGTGTCACATCAAAAGTGCAGTGGGCACACTAAAACGGTCGGCTATAATTATGCAACTGTTTTAGTGTGCTCACCGCACTTCATTTTTTACGTTATATAACAGTGTAAACGGATCTGACAACAATCAGTCGTATAGTATAATACCACGTACACTATGCATGGTAAGGCCAATCTCTATACCCAGGAAATTAACTCGATATCGAAGAGAGAGCAAGCAGTGCATGGTCTGCACAAACTCGATTGAAAAAAACAAATAATTTTATGAGGATGGATGGCCGGATATACATGCAGTACGTGAGCCACAGTATACATAGCACATTAGCTATAGGCTAAGATAATAATTATACCTTACCATAAAAGCACTGTAACCTAAGTGGCTCTTTTTGTATGGCCTCTGTTGTTATCATGATACTGGTAATTATATTCATTGACATTCACATTAGAGACCAAATGCTCCGATAATAATTATCTCTTTCACCATGGCATAGAGGGAATTCCCTTTCAAGGAGGCTCTGAGGTGCTCAACTCTGACTACGCTCTCGTGGTAACAGACACAAGTCATCGCCAAGGATATAGATGGTGACAGATTATACGTACGTATATGTACGGCCTTAAGTTACCCTTAGTCAATAATGCCTAAACAAATTATCGATATTTCGTCTGTTCGATTATAGCACTTGAAGATCTAGAGATATAAATTATATCAGACACTGTATATATAGATAGGCCTTGTGGGCAAAATTTGATTTTGAACATTCTGTGATGTATATACATGTACTAACTCGACGTATATTTAATTTGGGGTTTAGTGTAGCCTATCAGCCTCGAGTCACAGCTGCGTGCACATCTAGGCCAACATATAAGTCAAGCTTCTTATAGCGCTTTTGCTCGCTTTTATTTAACACGACGAATTAAGCTTTAACACCAAAATGCTATCGCATCTAAGTGAATAGACTCAGAATACACAGACTGACAGTCTATAGTACTATAGCTATGCATGCATGCCTATAATTATATAACTATGTATAGTACTATAATGGCAGTAAATCTATACACAGAGGCCTATAGCTATAGTACTCCCATGCGTGAGGCGTACAGATTTACTGCCATTATAGCTATAGTACTACTCCCACGAGGTGTATATACAGTATATGCATGTGTGTGGTTTTCAGAGTGCGTGACTATTTGCCACAACATGCAGTCACACATGCACTTGGGTGAAAACCACATTATCATTGTATTATACACATTACAGTGTATAATTATTAATTAAACAATAACTAATACGCTTTTATGACTATATAATCTGTATAATTATGTCGCATGCATCAGTCTTGATGGCTAAAATGTTTCAGTCACAGTTATAATTATATTGGCCATTATACACAAAGAGATGTTACTGGCGATTGTTGGACAAGGCAATTTTGATACATGTCCTGATAATTATACTGTATAATCTGGTTGATAAGTGCACTTGGTTGATAAGCGCACATCAACTAATAGGCGCATACTGGTTAGCAGACCAAGAGCCTTGATCGAGCTAGCTAATGGAGATTTGCTTCATTGAAACGTCATGGGCGTGGTTAATCTCTATAAGCACCTCTGTATGGATAATAGGCGCATATAGAGGCCTGCTATAGGCGCATGCGCTTACTAACCAGATTATACGGTATACAGATAATTGGTAAAGAATTGAAATAATTTTTATTGTCTTTTTAATAGGCCTATATATACACTCTATTAAACGTATAATTTTTTATTCAGCTGGTGAGGCCTGCCCTGAACGGTCAGAAGTCAATCTGAGTTCTCATTAATTTTGTCTCTTCATTGTATATAGTTTCAATGCAGAGACACTATAATTATAATAAGTGTATAGTCTTGTCCCGCCATTGGACTTTTGTTCAAAAAATTGGCAGCAATCACATGCAGCTGAGCATGCAGTAAAATTATAACAATCAGTACTAACGTATTCTTGATCTGTACCTTGATTTAAATATTACGAAGGGTGCAAAACATTATCATTGTACAAACTCAGGACAATAGAGATCTATATAATTATGGGTATAACTATAAATTATGTTCTAATAAAAGCATGTTTTAAGTTCTGTAGCCATTGTATTCAGTTTACAACTCTGAAAACAAGAAATCGATAACAATCTTATACTCGTTTTGGCTCAGCTTGTCTCGAACGCACACTTGTATCTCAGTGTGTGTAACATCGAAAACTACTTCGACGTCCCTATCCCGACCGTAACCAGCAATATTGACAACCATTTTGGCTAGTTGATTAACACCACGATCAGTCGTATACCACACGTTTGGATGTAGAGCACTGTAGAAAGTTAACGTCATTGTCTTCTGTGATTTGGAAAGTGGGACATAATTAGTTACAAAAACTTCATTGGTGCAGATACTCTCGTCTCTCTCAATAAACGTTGAAAAAATGTTTTTACACCACTTTTTAGAACGGTTGTCTTCATCATCTACACTGTAGTCTGGTCGATGCTTGCCTTTGACAAATGGCATACTGCATGCTATCCCGTACGTAGCATCAGCCTTTCGTTTTTGTATCACACTAGGATCACACCGAAACGCCAGTGCACCTTTTACTATGGCTAACTGCGGCTCAGTTGGACAACTGCATGCGTATTCTCTTTTGAGCTCAGTATGAAACTGATTGTTGATAGCTTCTTGAAGTTGACTTCTCAAATATCTGCACCCGCCAAATCCACCAATCCAAAAAATTTTGTCGAGTGTAGGTGCCAAACCTTTAGCACGAATGTGGTCACAAATCAGTTTACTAATGTCATCAATAGTTGGTTTGAAAAACTCCACCATTTTTGAACGAGATAATCTCATTTTTGACCCATCTTCTTCGATCTGGACATTTGTGTGGTTAAGACTTTCTGCCTTCCCTTCCATCAGCTTGCCAAAATCTTGTATGAAAGCATAGGTAAACTCCACAACAAAACTATCTTTCCGTTCTTGATTGCCAAAAATTATTTTCTGCTCTTCAAAGGCTGTGTACACAATTTTGTTTATATCTGACACCCGTTTTGATCTTTTTACAGGATCAGGTACACTGAAGTACCGAGTGAAACCCGGATCACCAATAAAACAACTTAAAAAGTGTCGAAACGTTTCATTGATGGTTGTTCCGCCGCTCATGTTACCTGCCGAAGGTGCTAATTCTTGAACATGACCATTGCTAATTCCATGGGTAGCTATGTCCACAGTGCCACCACCACAATCCACAACCAGATAGGTTTCAACATCATTTCTTTGTGCGGTATCAATCTTTTTCTTACACCAAATTGCTGCAGATTCTGGCTCAAGAGCAAGCGATAGTTTTTCGGGATTAGATTCTTCCTTTGGTGGAGGTTGTACTCGTCCTGTAGCTTCTTCCAGGTTACCCATTTTCACATGAGGATCACATAAGCCAGCCTGCATGTGTACAAAGAGAATACAAGTCGTTCAACAGCTGAAGTTATTCATAATTATACAGAAACTTGTGAAAAACTTATGTGAAAACCTTTGCGAATGTGCAAAATGAGCAGACAATTAATTTTTCAATCTAACTTTTGCCATCTGGCAAGGATATTGTGATGCCAGTACCGATATAGGTTTCTGCAATTCTTTTTTCAAGCACTATGGTACATGCTTTCATAATCATAACCATAGAAATTTGTTCATGAACTAACTTGTTACAATCAAATAATTTATACCATGTATCCAGCCTCCCGCATCATTCTTTTCCCTCTTGCTTTCCAGATTGCAGGAACAGTAACAACCCAGTCGACATCTTCTATACTATGAAATCCATCATCCTTAATTTCTTCAAGGATCATCTCCTTTAGGTGGCACAAAATGTGTGCAATCACATCAATGAGGAAGTACTGCTTTCCATTCATAGCTTGGATCTTGTGGTTTCTATCAACATCCTAAAATATAAGGTATTGCAATGTTGATACATGACTATTAAAAGTGCATGCTTATAGGCACAAAAGTGACAAAACATAAACTTTACTATAATTATAAAGGCTAAAAATTGACTTACTTCTTTTCTTTGGATTTCCTTCTTAACATGCTCAAAAAAAGCATATGCTGGTCTCACTCTCATTCCAAGAGTCGCATATTCTTCTCTCGCTTCGTATCCAATACCTTTTCTGTCGCCAAACTTGTCAAAGAGAATGCAAGAAGGCACTCTTTTTCGACATTTAGTATCAAGATTCAGAAGCACTGGGTCCAGTACAGAAGGGTCGGGGCATGCATTGACGTCTAGTAGAGACGATACAGAACAATGAGTTGTTCCAAAGTCAATGGTGACAATTGACTTAGGTGTTGAGCGAAAAGGGTCAAATTTTTTAGCAACTCTAGTAGCTTTGGCACAGCCATTCTCACATATCACTTTTTTTGAGTTGGAGGCCATGCTAATTTATAGCTGTAGATTCTAACTGGAGGTGAATCTTCTTTTATACATATATATATATTATATAGGAGACTGCATGTGATTGCAAAATCAGGTGAACTGTTGGACAGGTATGCATGCTATGCTATGAATAGTTATAGATTTAACCAATGCATTCCCAAATCGGCTTATAATTATAAGTTAAGTTTTTATGTATGCATGCAGTTATAGCTATTAGCCAGGCAAAATATATTTATATAGCAAGATATCTATAAATCTAGATATAGAAATGGATCCCCATAATGATTCTAGGAGGTGAGCCATTTCATGGGCATCTGTTGAATCGATCTGACAAACTTCTTTCTGTATAATAATGCAGACAACGCCAGAGGAGCAGCCAGAGCATCCAGAGCGAAAGGGATCCGAGCTTTTTAGACAGTAAGAAAATCTACTAAATAAATGTATTATTGTGCTAAATTATACTGAGTGATACTATATTTATGCGAGCTATCATATAATTTGCATATAATAATTATATACTTTCAAATTGTGTACACTATCAATATAATTATGGGATTAGTAACAAGCAATGGCAAGGCTACTAATTGCATGAGGCAGTGCTATCAGCGTGCTATAAGAGTTCATTAAGAAGAGTATCCAACTCCCGCGCACGTTGTTCTGTTCTACATCTGAATACCATGTAGCGGGAAATTTCCGCAGTGCAAATGGCTCCAGAGCCCTCAGTAAAAATATTCGTGGGTTCTAATATTCGCGTATCAATTCCAGGAAACCACACCCACCAATAACAAATACTGGTGCGTGGGATTGGAAGTTTATCCCAGTTTAAATTTTCCGCGTTTTCTGTCTGCCCTCGAAAAACGCAAAATGTTGCACCTGTAAACTGTACCATGAATGTGGCTGGGCTGGAGGTATACTGTTTTAACTAATTAACCACTCCACCTAGCAGTCTGCACCCACTTCAAACGTTTTGCTAGTGACTTAGTATGAAATACCTGCATGCATGTATACCGTAATGTATAGTGTGCAGTGGCGTAGGCAGAGGGGGGGCTGAGGGGCTAGAGCCCCCCCCCCCCTTTTGTGCTTTATCAACTCCAACTCAGCTTGAATTACCACGATCTGTCCAGTATTGTTATACTAGAATGATGTCATTGAATGGAAATGTGGGCAGGGCCATCTAATGCGCATGCTGACTGCTGAGGAAAAAGTGACTGAGCCCTGCCCTTCCCAAAATCCTGGCTACGCCACTGGTGTGTACTACTCCAGTCCTCTTAATGAACTCCTGGTGCTGTTAATCCCTTATTGCATGAAAAAACCGTACTATTGATTTCTAATCGAGTTCTTTGCAGTGTTATTATGCCTCGAGGCGTAGCCGCACGCAGGACTCGCGGCACAAGGGATACGGTAAAGCTGACTGTGTCTGTCTGTGTGTCTGTTCCAGCTGTAACTGCTCAACGGTTGCAATGCAAAACTAACAGCTTCTATATAATAGGCTTCTATAGCTTGGATTTTGATCGTGGATTAGCAAACCAGTGGCGGATCCAGGGGGAGATCCCAGGGTGCCACGGATCCCCCCTTTCAGACTAAGCTATTGTGGCTTTACTACAGCTACCAGCTAGCTATTTATCAGTTTTGTAGCTATTGTAATTTGATTCAATGATTGTACCTGTTGTTCTGATGCATCAACTGCCAAAGGAGTGTTCAGGTTAGCCTAGGTTAGCTAGTTGACTGTTCGATCGTGGCAGCTAGCTAGCTCTACGCAAGTGGGACTTCCCCTGGCTGAGTATGGTTTTACCATAGATTGAAAAAGAAGGGGATTGGAAACGACCAGGCCTCCCTGTGTAAATGGTTGAAACACTCCGCGTTATGATTTCGCGATCGCGATTATTTTTGTTTTGACCGTACTCTAGTTGTATTTCAACTGTTTCTAGCTCTCCTATCCACTAGCGATCACTCAGAGGCTGGGAGGTTACTCTAGAGAAGTAAGTTTACACCACTGACAAGCTCTAACTTGTCTAAGTCCGCTGTCTTTACTCTGTTTTTAGTTTTTGATGAGTATAGCTTGAATTACTCCATGTCAACTTTTCTCTTTCCCTGCTGCGAAGCCTAAACAGCAAAAGACATTGCTTGACTTGGTTATTATGTATCTAAGTGCTATATAGAATGGTTTCATGCCATGGATAAGCTTTACTGTTCATAAACGTTTGCAGTATAGTCCTTCAAACTGCTTTAGTATACTTTTAGACACACCACGGGCCTTGACCTCTCACGACTTCATAGTAAGGGCTATTCCTTATTTTATAGCATTTATTTGTTTAGTGATAGTGGTTGCGTTGCTTAGTCGACCTTTTAGAGCTATATTCTCTTTACTTTTTAGAATATTCAACATTAATTAAAAGTGATCAATTTCACCGTTTCTATGTACAGCACATTGTATGGCAGCCAAGACAGGTAATGAGCATGCTGACTATAAAATAATCCCTTTGTAGTTTTAGCCAAACCCTATAACGTGGAGTGTTTCACCAAAAATTTTCGAAAAGGAAGGGGATTGGAAACGACCAGGCCTCCCTGTGTAAATGGTTGAAACACTCCGCGTTATGATTTCGCGCTCGCGATTATTTTTGTTTTGACCGTACTCTGGTTGTATTTCAACTGTTTCTAGCTCTCCTATCCACTAGCGATCACTCAGAGGCTGGGAGGTTACTCTAGAGAAGTAAGTTTACACCACTGACAAGCTCTAACTTGTCTAAGTCCGCTGTCTTTACTCTGTTTTTAGTTTTTGTTGAGTACTATCAAATGAGAGTTGATCGTTAATACTTAAATAAGCGCTAAGTTCACAATTTAACACAATCTTGTTCCATAGTTTTCTTGGAAAAAAGACTATAATTATACCGAGGTTCTGCATAAAACTGGAGCAGAAGACAGATTAGTAACATGTCTTGTCTCGTATGGTATAAGCTAAGTGTATCTTCTTAGGTGTGTCCTCGTAGTAACTTAACGTACACAGTTTTGAATAATAGGTGGCAGTGGCGGATCGAGTGGGAGATCCAAGGGAGCAAAGGAACCCCCCTTTTGCTCAGAATATTAAAAGTGATTATCAGTCATATTTTACCTATTTTTACTGATGTACTAAGGTCAATACCTGCATGCAGTCAACTCTAGAACGAACAGAAGTTAGCTAAAACCAGTGGTAGCTTCTTCTTTCTCAACTGGATCGCTTCGCAAATAATTATGCAATAGCAGCAAAATTGAGGGAAGCTCCCTGAACAGAGATGGGGATTTCCATTATCCATGTGGTCATTCAGAACAGATGATGGTATGAAAGATTCTGAAGAGACTGCAATGTGAGTCAAACTAGCCATAACTCGAGAAAGAAGCTTTAGTTTGCTAAATGAATCCACGAATCAAAATCCAAGAGAACGTGGCTAGAAGCTTATAGAAGCCAGGGGCGTTTCTAGAGATTGAAGCAGGAGGGTGCTCAAGAATACAGAAAAAATGGGGCCGCGCGCATAGCGCGCGCGATTTTACGCCCCCTCATTTATTGCGGCGCATCTTTCATACATCCAGCTCTCCCCCATGCAGCCTTGCAGCAAAAAAGTACAGCACACTGCCCAAGAAAAGAGCGGCTCCTACTATTCTCCTCTAGAGCTTCTCTCTTTTCCATTCTATAGTTCTGTTACTATGTTACTAGATAAAGCATCTAGCTACAATAATTTTATGTTATTACATGTGTATCTTCTTGTAAATGACAATACAATGTATAATGTTGTAGTTTTTAGCCCAGAGCAATCTATAGTACCGGTACTATAGCTCATAGTTCCCTGCTAAATACACTGAGTCAAATGGGATCTAAGACATGCATAGCGTGATAATTATGAGTCAGTCATCTTGTAGGATCTCCATGCACTATTCTCCTGGGGTACATCCTAGCAAACTGGTCAATCACTGCAATGGGGATGTCCAGTCATTTTGGTGTTAGTCATTGCTTCTCAGTATCTCTCAGTGGAGCAAGAGGTGACTGGGAGAGTGCAAAGGATCTTGATCAGCTATTTAGCATTACATAACCATTGGAATGGCAGTACTGATTGCGCATGCTCAATTGGGCGTGGTCAATCATCGTCGGGAGATAGAGCTGCACGTATCTCTGGAGCTGCACAGTTAGCTAGCTAGCTACTGAGTGATAGGATTAGTTTCATGGTTGTCTGGGAGGACAGGGGGGTGCTCAAGCCCCCAAATCCCCCCATTGTACACGCCACTGGAAGCTGTTAGCTTTCGTCGCATTGCAACCGTTGAGCAGTTACAGCTGGAACAGACACACACACACACACACACACACACACACACACACACACACAGTCAGCTTTACCGTATCCCTTGTGCGGCTACGCCTCGAGGCATAATTAGCCTAGAAGCATTGTGCATGTGGGGCGAGCCTATAGCCTTAGCGAAGACAAAGAAGTTGTAGTGAGTTGCTGTTTCCTTCGTTTCCTAAAGATCTCTCTAACTGCAATTCTCTTTTCCTATTCAATTCGAACCTTTTGGCGACAGACGAGCTTCTGTCTCATAGCTCCTACTTGTTGTTAAACTTCCTTAGCCTTGCCAGCAGATGGTGTCTTTGATATATTCCCTTAGTTGTTGAGCTGTATCAGTTTCATTTACTGTTTCGTAAAGGTCTCTCTAACTGTTCTCTCTTCCTCTTCAGACGAGCTGAGCTTCTGTCTCATTAGCTCGTCAAACTTCCCTTAGTCTTGCCAGCAGATGGTGTCCCAACGCCATTGCCTCACTGCCTTAATAGTTGTTGAACTGTATGACTATCAGTTTCATCCAGTGAGTTCGAGTAGAAATAAAAATTCAAACAGATCGTCACGCTAAAAAGCGTGCAAATGGAGCGATCGTCATGCTAAGCGACAGACACACAGACAGACAGACGGATATCCGGTCACTGAGCTTTTCTCTACAGTATACTCGAAACTATGGGTCTCGCCTCAGGGCTCACCCCAATAAAAGGGACCAAATGATTTATTGGGTGCATGGGGATTTATCCACTGCATTTACACACAGTGCAATATAATATATGAATGGTTGCTATAGTATAGTGATGCAACATGCCATATATATATATACAGAGCACTGGATTGCCTTAATTGATCTGCCCCTGCACTCACTGAGCAACAATTAAGATACCTTTGACCCAGCCTATAAAATTATATATATACCAGCTAAAAAGAGCTGGTCTACCTATATAGCTGCTTTTAAGGTTTTAATAAGTATATATAATTATATCATGCATAATTATAGGTATATACAAGGTTTTCTATGCCTGCAATTATTATATACACAATAAATGCAGGGACTCTTAATACGCTGGGTTTTTGTGGGACTAAAACATTAATTCAGAACCTCCAGCAAAAAATACAAGACCAGGATGTGGTAATCAAAGACCAGGATACCAAGTTACAAAGGTATTTATTTTACTGAATAAATTATAAGATTTGATGACGACATCCATTTACAGCTTGTCTGTCAAACTAAATGCTGAATTTGGGCAACGTCAAGGGAATTCTTTAGAAGACACTGATGTGACATCATTGTGGAATGAACTGTTTCTGTATAATGAAGCTGAGAGCTCGAGAGGCACATCCACTTCACAAAAAAATGAAACTCGTAGAGTCTTCTGTGATATATTTATGGTGAGTCAGGGCATGAATTAATGCATTGTGCCATGCAGTTATATATATAGGGACTGTCAGGGTAGTATATACCAAGGGCGTATATAATTTAAATTATGTGTTGATTTGAATACCATACCGATAATTATTGTAAATTAGGAAATCTATGGCAGTGTACAAAAACAGCTCATTGAGAGAATGACTGCGTGCTTGAGGACTATTTTCTCTTCTACTCAACCAAATCCTGGGAGCTCAAAAATATATCTCAAAGATGTCCAGCGTGCTTTTTCTATCCTTGTGTGGTTTGTTGAAATCCCAACAAATACGAAAGACTTCAGGCTATCCGTAAGTTGATTGTCGATTGCAATATTTATTTTGTTTAACATGAGTCTCTATAATTATGACTTATATAATAATAATTATTGCTAGAAAATTGATGAAAGAGCACAGACAGTACTCATTGAGAGAATGGCTGAATGTTTGAGGGATCTTTTCATTCTTAAAAAAGCGTGGAAACCTGGGACTACTCAGAGCACTGATTACCTGAAAGATGTCCAGCGTGCTTTTTCTATCCTTATCTCGATGGTGAAAGAGGAGGTCTTTGTGACTTCTGTAAGTCATTACACTGCATGTTGCATGCTGCATAATTATAATTATTATGCGTGATATAATTTATAGCATAATTATGTATTAGTTATTGCCCAGCATGCATGAGTGCAACATGCCATATATTTTACTGGATGACGTGATGCCCTCGGGCGCCTGCAATAACTAACTTGTTGCCCAATGACATCAAATTCTTCTGATTGGTAAATTTTTCCCTATAAATTGTAATAAAAGACGTGCATGCATGTGTTTTGAGTGGAATTTTAGTGAATACATTAGTTTGTTGAATTTCAGTAAATTCTAAGGTTTTGTTTCCACAACTAATGAAAGGTAGAGTATATAGCCTATAAAAGGGACCAAATGAGTGATTGGGTGGGTTGGTCCCAAAAGTAGATTTCTTTCTAAAAAAACTACTGCATTTGCATATAACCCCAGTGCATTATATGCCATAATTATAATGCAGTGCAATACATGGTTGCTATAATTATGCCTCGAGGCGTAGCCACACAAGGGATACGGTAAAGCCCCCTCTGTGTGTGTGTGTGTGTGTGTGTGTGTGCACTGTAAAAACAGGGTGGTGACCGTCACTACCAAATGTGGTGATGGTCACTACATAAGCGAATCACTACATGGTGGTGATTTATGTACCGTATAGCGCGAAATTTTCGAGGCACTTATATTTCGTGGATTGGCCTCTAAAAGCCATTTCGTTGCACAATGTTCGCGGAATGACTGCTTACCGGAAGCCACGCCTTTAGATCTTGCACGTTATAGCAGGTAAAGAACGATTTTCGTGGACTTAATTTTCGTGTAGGATTGCTAACCCACGAAATCCACGAAAATTAAGCCCCTCGAAAATTTCGCGCTATACGGTATGTGGTGATCCTCACTACCAATCACAGTGACGGTCACTACCTAAGTCCTACCACATAGCTCAATACCAACTGTGGTGACGGTCACTACCAAAGTCCTTCACTACATTCAACCTCCGCCATGTCTCTATAGTACTGTCCTAAGTCCTTCATCACAGTGTGCATGCAGTGGTACCTCTCACTTAACTTACTGTTCCCTGTACCTTCTCATGTGTGAGGTCACAAGCTCCATTAATTATTATTTTATAGATAATTATAGGCATGCAGCATGCAATGTGATACTTTAATATTTCATGGTGAAAGTCACAAGTTGTCATTTTTACGGTCTATCCTGCTACCGTCGAAGACCAAGTCAGAAGAATACAACGGACTATAAATATTCTATATCAGTGCATGACGACTGTTTGGTCGGCTACTTACTATAATTATAATTATACGATAATGTAATGGTGTCTTTTTAATATCCACCACTGACTGTAAACTTGAAACAACATGAAGTTTACCTAACACACTTGCGGTACACAATTTTAATATTGTTCTTGTATAGCTACAATTGCTCCTCCCCTAACAATGATGACAAACTGGGACATAAATAATACGACCACTCCCCACAGGTACAGACGTAAGCTTTGGTTGTAACTTTAAGGCAATCAGCATCAATAATAATTATGCCGTTAAATCTAAGGGAGTGACAAACTCAGGCAGATGCTTGATGGATCTAGTTTGCTGACTAAATATAAAGGCTGCAAAGAGGCCCCATGGTGCCCTGATATCTCACTAAGCTTTTTTGCCTGAGCAGCATTCCATATTCTGCAATAAAAGAGAAGCATGAGATTATTAATCCATAGACGTATAATGTTACTGCTAGCTTGAACAGTTACAATGGCATATCTGCATTCATATTAAGGCCAGTACACAATAATAAAAGATTTTACCAAACAAAATAATTAACAATTGATTCACACACGTATTTACAAATACAATTACTAGTTGAAGCGATGTATTAATTGTGTAACATCTTTGAAAAGAGGTTTCTGTACCTGGTCGATCAACACGCAACACGACTTACTGCTAACCCGTACCAGGTAGATCTAGATTTAGTGGTCTATTTTACAGAAACTGAGTCACCAAGACATAGTCAACACGCAACCCGGCTTACTGTTAACCATAATTGCCTCAGTAAAACAGTTCATGGAATGCTTTTACTATAAGATGTTACACGACATCAACATGCTCCATATCTAAGCTACATGATTCAACACTATTCATCCACACACTACTATTCCTTATCCTTTGGTAGCAGCAATAATTATAAGACTGCCAAATGCCTTTCCTTGTCACTGAATTGAACTGTAATAGGAAGATCTAGTTAGCTTGCTAGCTCCTTCCATGGCCATATCCATATCTTCACTTGCGCGCTCTTGTTTGTTGAATAGACCTATGACCAAATAAGGGCACGTGCAATTATGCAGCTGCAGATTTGCAGCTGCACACATCAACAAAAATTTATTTGCTGGAGTTTTTAAGGAAGCAGACAAGTTGAGCTTTTAGAGAACGCTTTGAGAGTTGTTTGACAAAACTGTGTAACTAGGTAAGTTCCTCAACATGCTGCACAGTTTAAATTAATATTTTATGCAGAACTGAATTTCTCCTGAAGGACAAGCAAAGCGCAAGTAAACACTTCATTAGGGCTTAAACAAGGGGAGACCAAAGCCCATTGCCCTAAGCTTCATTCAGCATGCACAACACAAGTGAGTTAATTAACTATCAGAAGAAGTAGGGACTTCACATTGTAATACTTCCAGGCTAACCCTCTCAGCATTGTAGGGCTTACATTCCTGTACTCTCACAAATAATCGTCCATCCTCTTTCAGCAAAATTTATAGAATTCAAACTACTGATGCATGCTTGTACGTATAAAGTAGTCTTCAATAGAAGCTGGTCTCAAATAGTAGCCTCAGTGAGCTTTGAGGCTACGTGTCTCTGCACTTGCAGCCATATTAATACTGGTATCTACGGTTGCAGCTTAATTGTTAGGTTCAGTGAACTTTGAGGCTATGTGTATCTGCACTTGGCAGCCATATTAATACTGGTATCTACGGTTGCAGCTTAATTGTTAGGTACCGTTATATGCTTGAAGGCCGCACTCAAATAGTAGCCTCAGTGAACTTTGAGGCTATGTCTCTGCACGTGGTTGATTGGTATCTATGGTAGCAGCTAGCTAGGGTAGCAGCTTGCTTAAGTAGTGCTTTTAGAAGACTTTCTCATGGCATAGTTCGAGTAAAAATAACTTAAACAATTAGCTAGGGCTAATAAACACCTCTCTTGAACAATGTGCTCTCTCGAATTGTAGCCTCCTTTGTCAGCAAAATGAACATTTAGTAGCCATGCGCACAGCCTCTGATCAAGCATATACATGCTAATAATATTATTATACAGATGAGCGACACAACAGTAGTTGTGTTTGTGTGTGTATGTGACTGTCTGTCTGTGTGTAGATTGCCATAGCTGTTACAATGAACACGAAGTGCAAGTATAATGTAAAGGCTCTATAGCCATTTCATCGTTCCCGAGTTATGGGTAATTTTGCTCTAATACTTGGAATGCCGTTGCATGCAGTGTTTTGTCTTTAAGTGTCGCAGCAATCATGTCATCATTATGTATTAGCTTTATGTCCCGCTTGGGTTGTATCATAGCAACTGGGTGGAGTTTCACTACCATAAACTCCGTTGCCTTAAGGGCGCACTGATTTTGTTAGATCTATAATACACAAACAGCCAAAAATAAGTTAGCAATGGGATAGGCTCGTTACACATGGACAAGTTAGTGCGTAGCGCTAGAAGTTTAGCACTGGCTATACAAGCTATATATATGCACACGCTTTTCGTTCATTTTCAATAGTTTTTAACTGTTTACTAGTCCTTGCAAGGTGAGTTAGCTTAGGTATATATAGCAAGCATTTTTCATTTCAGTGGGTATAATTATAATTATAAAATTTATGGCAACGTTAAACCATCCTTGGCCTCGAGACTTCGCCTTCGTCCTCGGAGGTTTACTGCCATAAATAGTGGACAAGGCATCAGCACCTGCAGCGCGTTTATTTATACTGTTATTGTTGTTACACACTATTGCGTTCAGTAACTGTTGTAATTGACTTGCAGGATATGAAGTAAAAAAAAACGTGTGGAGCAACCATACTACTGGACACCCTAAGTATAGACATAAATCAAGGTATGTGCATGCTGCTGCCGTATTGCCACAATTTGTTGTCAGTGATTAATATGTTAGTTCTGTTAGTCCTGCTTTTGCACACAAAACAAGAGTGTAACAGTTCATTTTGTTCCAAAAATAATTGTCTTACTTCAACCTCTCTTCGTATCACATCTTTGTACTTAGCCTATAAAGTCAGCAAAAGATTTGTAGAATTGTTGTTACTAGGTTACTAAACACCCCCTAATCTGTATGTATATAAATTGTGCTTGATCAGAGGCCGCTCTTACAATTATAAAGGTGGAATAGTAGCATCTCAATTGCATCTTTATTGGTAGCCTCAGTGAACTTTGACCTTTGCTGAGACATATCTGCAGTGGGAGCCATGCTTATTGATACTGCACGGTATCTATGTGCCAGTTAGCTTGGTAGCAGCTTGCTAGTGCTTTAGTTAAGAGACTGTCCCATGGCGGAGTTTGAATGTGTGCAGATGAAAGAAAATTGTACCTATTGGCCTTACAAATTGTAGCATTTTTTGCCAGGAAAATAAGTAACCGCGGCCTCTGATCACGCAAATAATTATGAATCTGCCACCTGTAGCACATTGACCTTAATTTTCAGTATGATTATGATAGCAAGTTGTTCCTCTTCAGAGTTTTAGGCAGACCCATTGTTTACATTCATTTTGAATTATTTATAGCAAGCTATTAATTGTTTTGACAATGCTTGCAGTATAGCAGTTCTTCCAAACCTTATTGTTCTGCTCACAATAATTGATTACTGCTCTATATAGAGTAATAAGAATTTGCATAGCCTCCCTGGCTCTCCACAGTATAGCAGTTCTTCCAAACCTTATTGTTCTGCTCACAATAATTGATTACTGCTTTATATAGAGTAATAAGAATTTGCATCGCCTCCCTGGCTCTCCAGTGTGCTGTTCAGGTATACCACTATAGTCTGGGCCGATACTTCTTCTTGTAAACATAGTTGTGCCTGCTATTTTCTGTAGCTATAATTGGCTCAGCTTCACGCATTGTTTTCATACTCCAGTATTTGTGACATCATGGATTACTTTATTTGGCTTATAATTAATTATACATAGCAGGTAATTACAAAAACTTACCAACGAAAACGTAAACGTGGTTTACCAGTACACATGCGCGTATAATTGAAGCTCAGTAGGTATGCAAAAGTTTTGTTGTTAATCATGCGATATCCCCCGGCACATAATCTAATTTGTATAATTATACACTTCCAACCTACATAGTTGACTCTATTATTAATTTTGTCAATGAAATAAACATACTTTCTCCTTCATGCATATACAGGAGGAGGGAGGAGGTTGGGATGTAAAGACAGCCAAGAACTGATGATCAACTCAAGCCATTAGACACTGTCATTATTATACTCTGTTAGGCTAGTAAGCATAATGCTTGTTATTATTTTCTGTGCACATTTTCAGAATTTTTGTATAGTGATTTTTACTAGTTCTGGTGATGTTCACTACCTAAATGTAGTGATCGTCACTACTTAAATGTAGTGATTTGAAAAAGTGGTGAGGGTCACCAGTCGATTTGCGGTGACTATTGTGGCAGCCGTTTCACTACCTTTTGGTGGTGACGGTCACTTTCCAGTTTTTACAGTGTGTATTCCAGCGGTAACTGATCAACGGTTGCAATGCAACAAAAACTGACAGCTTCTATAGGCTTTTATAGCCACGATCTCTTGGATTTTGATTCGTGGATTAGCAAACTAAGGCTTCTTTCTCGAGTTATGACTATTTGACTCACATTGAAGGCCGCATCATCTGTTCGCACAAACTTTCTATTCAACATAATATTATAAGTTAGCCTTACGCTAAAGCGCTAGCTTTTTGTTAGCTATACAATAGTCAGAAAGAGCTGTTAAAGAAGCTAGCTATTTTAGTAGCCATTCTTAATTTCTTGTAACTTGCCGACACACCCCTTATTCCTGCGCATGCGCTCATTACCACGTGTGAGAGAATCCATTGTAAACCCCAGATCCTGGCAGAAATCTTGTGGTCATGGTAAGCCACAAAACACTACAATGATACCAGAATACAGTCGACAAAATCTTCTTCTTTGTTGCTTCCTAGATCCTTGAGGTCCTGGTATAAGCAGCCACAAAACACAACAATGATACCATAATTATACAATTGAATATAGATCGATGCAAGTCAGTTTTAGCAAGAGTTCACAATACAACATTGGTCTATTATGAACTCTTGGTTTTAGACTATACACTTTTTCCTCTTCTATACTTCCTCTTCTATACTTTTGAGCGAAAGCAAATCATGGCGAGAGGCATTAGCACAGCGCCAGCTTGAACACTAGTTATGGTAGTGATGCAACATGCCATATACAGAGCACTGGGCAACAAGTGGTTGTTCCATTTTGACCTCTCAGATCAAAAGAAACATGCAGTGTGCCAATATAAGCCATAGTTCAGATGGTGATGAACTGCCATTGCATGCATGTATGGGGTGTTATCTGTGTCAAAATGACTATGACAATGTATACACACACGTGCATTCATATGCACATTACAATATGCATGTCAACATGCATATGCACGTTACAATATGCATGTCACCATGTATATGCACGTTACAATATGCATGACAACATGCATATGCACTTTACAATAATTATGCATGACAACATGCATATGCACGTTACAATATACATGTCACCATGTATATGCACGTTCATAAATTATAAATAATACGCATGGCAATACATGTTACAATAATTATACATCAACATTCATATACGTTAATCAATAGAATCATTGTTGCTGAGATCGAGCTGCAACATGAGTGCGTTCAGTTTGCTTATAATAGTTCTTTTTTCTGCTGCTGCTGTGTCCATAACTTAACCCTTTCCTTACCATTCGTGAAAGTCTGGAACAGGAGCGTCTTAGGTCGATCAATTAGTGTGGATCCGGCCTCACCACGCCTCCATGTCATTCTATTAGTCTAGATCCGGCTAGCAATTCTAGCTGGGACTCCCAGTTCTAGGTCGTTTTGTTTAGCGTGTCAGAGACTGGGAGAAGATGATTGGCACTCCCTGGCTCCTTTGGATGTACAGCTGTCCAGATCCCTAGAACATACCCTCCATTCTGACGAGTTATCAGTGCATAGGGTGCTTACTAGATTCTTGCCAGCCAGTACAGTTCAAGCTACACACAGCACCGCTCAACTATTCTCTACCCCATTATCTAGCTAAATCTGGTCCAACTAGACAGCAGACACAGCTAGTTAATTCAGTAAAGCCAGGGGTAGCCCTAGTTGGGCGGAGCCCGACCGTCCCTGACGGGAGGTCGGGTTGCAAGCCTATCTGGGATTTGTTCTGCGCATTATGTAGTACTGCTATGAATATTATTATTCTCAAGTGGGTGTTAACCGACTTGATGACATGTAAACCACAAGGATGGCACAGCAATACTGCATGCGGTTTTGCAACTAGATGCAAGCGGAAGTGTAACCAAGCCACGTGAAAAATGCTGCAATCTGATAGGGCGCCACTATAGTGGCGCTAGAACAAATCCCAGATAGGCTTGCAACCCGACCTCCCGTCAGGGACGGTCGGGCTCCGCCCAACTAGGGTAGCCCTACTTCTACGGTTGTTCAGTACCCACGGTAACAATTCCTCTGGGCTGGGCTAACTAGTTGAGCCACACCTCCCAATTCTCAAGGCTAGGTACATGTCTCTGTCTAGCTGCTTCTTCAGCTTCTTGCTCAGTTTTGTGGCTTAGAGAAGGCCAGCTACTCAGGGGGAAGAGTCCAGATGAAAGTCTGGCAGCCAGGTGACGTCCAAACGGTCAGTTATTCTTTCCACCAACTTTTTAATCTAGTCTAGTCCTGTTTGCACTGCTACTACTACTGCTACTCTTCCTACTACTACTGCTACTCTAGTCAAAGGTTTCTTTTTTTTTTTTTTAACTACATATGCACAAAGAGACATCAAAGCTTACATCAAAGGACACAGATTTTTAGCCTACTTGACTGATAAGGCCGTTACCTAGACTACAGTTTGTTTGTCAGGGAGGAGCTCACATACAACTTCATCTAATTCATCATAACGATTCGTTACCGTTGTTGTAATTTCTACAACAGATTGCCAAGGAAAGAGTTAACTGTATATCTACCCTCGATCCCAGCCCCTCTCACTAGAGGGCCTGGTAACCACTGTTTGCGCGTGGGTGGATTCAATAGTAAATTTGTTAGTAAAACTCTTTGTAATTAACCTTTTGTACTATGGTCACCCACGTGGTTGATTAACTATTTAGTGTCAAGAGAGAGAAATCGCCATCACAACTCTAGGCTCATACGAGGAGCACTGATCTTACTGAGATGGCATCAAACAAGTGTCTGGAAGCAAGTAAATTTGCCAGAGCCGGTTGGTACTGACAGAAAAACGCCTACCACTCTACCACAGTACAAAAGAAGACAAAATCTGACTTTTCAACACTGGAGAGAGCTTGAGCAAGAGCAGAACAGAAGTAGAAGCCATCACAACAAAACTAGTCACTAGTCTAGGTCGTAAATGTTGTAAGTAGCTGTGTTATTTTATTAAAACTGCTGTGATTTGTGCAATGACATCATTGTAAAATATACAATATACTGACTAATTTACTAAGATATCTCGATCCCCAAGAATCTTGGGGCAACTGACGCATGCGCAGACAGTGTATACCAGGCCGTCTTTCTCAACTGAGAGCGGCCTGGAATCGAGGCTACTGTATATCTAGCTAGCACTGCACTAGCTGCAATGTAATTATAGTCTCGACTATTCTATATGATGAGCACTTGCACTTACATGTACTTGTCACTCTAATTAAATTTAGACTCCACCCACCCTTTCCCCGCCTAGATCTACCAATTATTATTGAACACGATATAATCATTGTAATGCATACGTACCGTAAGACCTTGATTTAAGGCGACCCTCCAAATATGCGACACCCAGGAGTTTCAGCAATTGTCTGACCTCTAAAAGTGCGACAGCTGCACTGACAATTATTTTTTAATGTCGCGTTCTAAATAGAGGTAAATGTAGCCACTCCCTAGCCTCGATTGTAGCCCACTGGAAAATCAGTGTTTTTAAGCGGCCTGAAATCGAGGCAAGTAGACTCTGTAAAGTTACCTCCAATTAGATGCGACCCTCTAAATATGCGACACCAGGACTTCAATAATTTTTCAACCTCCAAAAGTGGGACCTCTGACTTTGTAATTATTAAAAAGTGTCGCTTTAAATCGAGATCTTACGGTACATGTAAATGCATACAATACGCATGCCATATATGCATGTGGATAATCATATTGACATGCATATAGTGTAACCTATAACATGTATGTATAATGCCTATTGTAACATGTATTGCCATGCGTATTATTTATGTTGACATGCATATTGTAACGTGCATATGCGCATGCATGGTGACATGCATATTGTAAGGTGCATATGAATGCTGACATGCATATTGTAACGTGCATATGCATGGTGACATGCATGTTGTAAAGTGCATTTATACATGGTGACATGCATATTGTAACGTGCATATGAATGCACGTGTGTGTACATTGTCATAGTCATTTTGACACAGATAACACCCCATATGCATGCAGTATCTATTGGCATATAAAATTATAGACTGACATGCACAGTAAGGCCACACAAAATTATATGTTTCACGGACTTTTAATCTCCAAAAAACAGACCACCAAGGGCAGGCAAAAAAATTATGAATATCATTATAAAACCACAGTCAAACGGAGTCATAACAATGGTTGTTGCCGGTTTTGCTAGACAACAAGTATAATAATTATATATAGTTAAACTAGGTGTGTGGCAGAGGATAGGCTAATTGTCTCGATCCGCAATAATATTGACCGTGCATGGGCGGATAATCGAGATATAATTACACCCACGCTCAAGGTTATTGCAGAGGCAATTAGCCTAATCAAGGCACGCATGTCGTACCTCCTCTGGGTGTGTGATGTGTACACAGGAATGCAACAAATCAGGTTAATCAGCTTCACAGATATATAACAGTAGTGCTGTTCGCCTTCAGGCCTACATCACTACTGAGCCAATTTTATATTCAATGTGGTACTTGTGTCACAACTTGCATGCATGCATTTGCATTTGATGATGTGTACTGCAGCCTGAGCTGAGCCAAAAGATAGAGGATGATATTATAAACCAGAAGTTAGATTCGAATACTGTGAACGGCTTCGCTCAAAGTGCACTGTCGTTATGTGAAAGAATGAGTACACGAGTCCCACCTTACATCATTTCCAATGATGAAAAATACTTCATGCCGGAACTACATGAGCTGAAATCTGGCCCAGATCCTGATGAAACTGAGGAAAAAATACCTGTGAGCTATCTTCGCCCCATTGCTTACTTCAACTATGACGGGAGCGTGCTTATAAAAGGAAAAGTAATAGGCACACTTGGCACATCTTCGAAAGATATTGTTGCAGGTACATAATATATACATGCAGTATAATTATAATTGGCATGTATAGCTAAAACAGTACTTACAATATACACATGCAAGATATCACTTGTTTTAGCTAGTCAAAGATTACACTTGTTTATATATAATTACAGTGGAGTAGGAACAGTTAAAAGGTTTGGGGGGCCACTTGTTGGTGTGAAACACCACTCAAATGGGATTGCCCCTGGCGCTCTGCGCCGGAAAATTTGAGACAGGAAGCCACACCCCTCAATATGACATCATAATTAGGCAACTAGCCTCTAGTTATGACGTCACACGTACAATTGATAGAGCATCACGTGATGCGTTTCCAATCCCTTTCCTTCTTCTATCTATGGTTGCATGTATTTAGTGCATGAATAGTCTGAAAATCAAATCTTAATTGTGATGTGATGTGCCTATAATTATTATCGTTTATAGTAGTACGCACATAATTACACTATAGGGGTTGGTAGATTGGGTGGGTGGGTAGGTGTTCTGTTTATACGTATTCTCGAGATATTACTTGTTATTCATTTATGCTCAAGTTAACAACCTTTGCAAATTGCTTATAAATATTATTCTTTTCCAAAGACCCATGCATGCATGTCACCGCACAAGTAACAATGCATGACCACATGCATGACTCTATCTATTAACACTAGTACAGAATGCCAACTAGTGTTCAAGCTGGCGCTGTGCTAATGCCTCTCGCCATGATTTGCTTTCGCTCAAAAGTATAGAAGAGAAAGTATAGAAGAGGAAAAGTGTATAAAATAATCTGTCTAAAACTGACTTGCAATTGTATAATTATGGTATCATTGTTGTGTTTTGTGGCTGCTTATACCAGGACCTCAAGGATCTAGGAAGCAACAAAGAAGAAGATTTTGTTTTCAATTAATTATAAGCGGAAGTGCATAATTATTTCATAAAGTTAGCTTATCTATATAAAGTCACTGAGAAGAAAAGACTTATTACATGCATCTATTGTTGTATTATGTGGCTTTAATACCAGGACCTCAAGAAAGAAGAAAATTGGATCTGTAGTTCATGCAGTGTATAATTATAATATTTAAGAAGAAAAGACTTGTGTACATGCATATTGTTATCTATAGTAGTGTTTTGTGGCTTACCAGGCCCTCAAGAAAAATATGATTCTGCCAGGAGGATCTGGATCTGGGGAATGAGCGCGCATGCGCATTACATCCATAGGAATAATTAAAGGGTGTGTCCAAAGAGATCAATTTCACAAATGGCTACTGCTAGCTAGCTGTTTTAACAGGTATTTTCTGAGTCTTGTAGCTAACAAAAAGCTAGCGCTTTAGTGCAAGGCTAACTCATATGTTGAATAGAAAGTTTGTGCGGACAGATGATGCTATGAAAGATTCTGAAGAGACTGCAACAGCCTTCAATGTGAGTCAAACTAGCCATAACTCGAGAAAGAAGCTTTAGTTTGCTAATCCACGAATCAAAATCCAAGAGAACGTGGCTAGAAGCCTATAGAAGCTGTTAGTTTTCGTCGCATTGCAACCGTTGAGCAGTTACAGCTGGAACAGACACACAGACACACAGACACACAGACACACACACACACACACACACACACAGTCAGCTTTACCGTATCCCTCGTGCGGCTACGCCTCGAGGCATAATGAGATAATTACCCATGTACTATAAATAGTGTACTTCCATCGCGACCATCAGGCCTAATATATACATTTTATACTAAAAGTATTATGATTCGTACTGACTTGTACTTCTATTATAATGCTCATAATTATAATAATAATGGTGCATGCCTATTACGTGTAGATATACTAATGCATATTATTTTTCTAGATCCCAAAGCCTAATAGTTTAGCAACATGCAGTCAACCTATAGCGAGTCATTTCGCATCTCTGTGCCTCAGTTTATTCAGCATCTACCGTAAACACACTTTCCAGGAAACGAGTGGCTCATAATTATAGTCTAGTAACATAACAACATATCTATTATAGAATAGAAGATATGTTATTATGTTATTTCTTCTGTTGGCTTAATTTGTTATCTTCCTGCATGTTTATATAACAGCCCGTCTGACCGTTTGAGTCAGAGACCAAGGTGGTCTCATTCGACGAATGTAGCTACCACCCAATGGCATTTTTATTTCCTCTCCCAAACACGTGCACACACACACACACATGCAGATGCCCAGTTTCAGAGAGAAACCAATTTGGCAGGGAGCGAGTTAAAATGTTCATTACCTACAGCTATAAAATCTGAGCCTGGTCCCATAAGTTTACAGCAATCCTCTGCACTGCCAGCTGGTATAGTTCATGCATATACTATATTTACATGCATGTTATAATTATATACACAAGGATAAAATTGTATAATTATAATTATATGCAACACAAACATGCCAATGCAATCATGCACATGTCAAGATTCAGTAAAATTAACAACTACATAAGGTTTTGATTGATGTATACAGATTTTCAAGCTAAAGATGAAACGAATCCAGCATTGAATGAGTTTTCAAATACAGATAGATCTATACAAGAGACATCTGGTTCTTCCCAGGTAAATATATATACAGAGAATTCGTGAGTGTATATATTGTTCATGATATACATGCATGCACTGAAGCCATTTATGATTTGATGTATGCAGGACGATAGCATTTCCTCGAAACAATTGGGAGAGCAAGTGGGAGAGCATGCATGGAAAGCCAAATAAGTAGTGAACTAAAAACGCTTAGTCTGAGTGCAAGCATGCATGAACTTGTAATCAGTGTATGATATAATTAGTGTATATTATAGTATACTCTGTATATGGTTGAGTATTGTAGAATAATTATTATTGCTGAAAGAGGTGAGAAAAAATTTCTTCATTGGCAAAAACAAGATACATATAAATTAATCCTTGATAAAGATATTACTGATTAACCAAAAATTGCGATATTATATCCAGACATGTTCAGACAAAACTCTCTAAGTGCATGTGAGAAAACTTTTGCACGTAATTATAACTATAATTATAATGGCTATAATTATAATGGCTATAATTATAATTATAATTGTATAAGTTTGGTCAAAATTCAATCTCAACTGTCTAAATGGAGAATTATCATAATTATTCAAACGAACATAATACCGAATGATACTATAATTATAATTATAATAGCACAAAATTTCCGAATTTTAGTGATGTCATCAGTTTTCTGAGCCATTTCAGAGGCAGTGTACTAACTGCTGTAATGTCCAAGATTGGGTAAACATTCGTGGATTTTCATTGGCAAGTGCATGGGTTGAAAGTTCAAAATCACTCGGAAACAGACTACCCAGAATCCAAGGGAGTAAGAAAGCAGTTAATTTCTAAACCGAAAGCCAAAACGGAGAAGTCCAGATCTACAGGTACACCCTGCCAGCAGCCAACTCCTGAAGATGCCTCTGACTCAGATTAACTTATGGTGGAGGTTTTTTGGGTTCAATTAATTATAATTATGTCTCATCATCATCCATCATCATCATAAGCAATCAAAACAGTAGCCATGACATTGCAATTAACACCCTTGGGTACATACTTATAATGAGTCAGCATGTTTTGAGTTTGAGTCTTCTGCGTTTGGGTAACGGTTCATTAATGTTCTCTCTATCTGTACAGTCATGTAGAACTTCGTTTACTACCACCTCTATACAGTTCCCACGAGCTGGTCCTTTGCAAAAAGAGTTAATGACTCGTAGGGCTTGGGTGTTCTTTGTAAATTCTTCAACATTTGGGATGTCATGAACACCACCTCGTTGTCTTTGGCACCCAAAGAAATTCTCTAATGGATCTTGACAGATTCTTTGGCTTAAGAAGGATTGGACGTCTGGTATCTTGAATAGATAGTGTACGAGTTCAATAAACCACTTGCCTGCAAAAGATAAGCATCGGTGACAAAAATAATAATAATTAACCCTAACACAGCCCCCAGCTAGTACTAACGAGACACTGTTATATTCCTCACATGTAATTTTCAATCCTAGTCGTGTCTCTGAGCTGAGAAGCATATTGTTGCGTTCTGTTGTGGTGAGGTCGGGGATGGATTTTACCCACTTCTCCCAGTCTTCTAGATAAGGCAGAAACACTTTCTCCAGCCACTGTAATTAGCGATCAAACTTGCATAACATTTTATATTTACTATCACATACTGTAAGGCGGTTGTCGTCGGCTGAAGTATATGGCAACTGAAACTCTTTTCTTTTGTGCACCCCCTCTACGCAGTTAGAAACGTTCAAAGCGCAAAGAACTTGTCCATGTACTCAACTAATTTGACCGTCTCTTCTACTTTTGGTCCACCAGGGGAAGAGACCCACAGGAGACGACTATTATAATGGAAAGGCGGTGCATTTTAATCTGACAATTAAAGTCTCCTAGCTACTCATTGCTCACTTTCACAAGTTGGTCTAGTACTCCAACCTCCGCTAGCCTCACAGGTCACTGTAGCTGATCCTGACAGTACGTAACCAGTATTACAGCTGTACGTCCCTGTTCCTCCAAATGTTGTACTTATTGGAGTATCAGGTGACCCATTGGAAATAGAGGGAAGAGACCCACAGGAGACGACTATTATAATGGAAAGGCGGTGCATTTTAAAATGACAATTAAAGTCACCTAGCTACTCATTGCTCACTTTTACAAGTCGGTCTAGTACTCCAACCTCCGCTAGCCTCACAGGTCACTGTAGCTGATCCTGACAGTATGTAACCAGTATTACAGCTGTATGTCCCTGTCCCTCTAAATGTTGTACTTGTTGGTGTATCAGTTGACCCATTGGAAATAGAGGGAAGGGGCCCACAGGAGATGACTAAGATGCAATACATTTCAAAATGTTACAATCTCGATCCATAGTCATTGCTCACCATCACAAGACGGTCTAGTACTCCAACCTCCGCTAGCCTCACAGGTCACTGTAGCTGATCCTGACAGTACGTAACCAGTATTACAGCTGTACGTCCCTGTTCCTCCAAATGTTGTACTTGTTGAAGTACCAGGTGACCCATTAGAAATAGAGGGAAGAGACCCACAGGAGACGACTATTATAATGGAAAGGCGGTGCATTATAATCTGACAATTAAAGTCTCCTAGCTACTCATTGCTCACTTTCACAAGTTGGTCTAGTACTCCAACCTCCGCTAGCCTCACAGTTCACTGTAGCTGATCCTGACAGTATGTAACCAGTATTACAGCTGTACGTCCCTGTCCCTCCAAATGTTGTACTTGTTGGTGTACCAGGTGACCCATTGGAAATAGAGGGAAGAGATCCACAGGAAATGACTATTATAAGAGGCAATGCATTTCAATACATTACAATCTCCTAGCTACTCATTGCTCACCTTCACAAGTTGGTCTAGTACTCCAACCTCCGCTAGCCTCACAGTTCACTGTAGCTGATCCTGACAGTATGTAACCAGTATTACAGCTGTACGTCCCTGTCCCTCCAAATGTTGTACTTGTTGGTGTATCAGGTGACCCATTGGAAATAGAAGGAAGAGACCCACAGGAGACGACTATTATAATGGAAAGGTGGTGTATTTTAATCTGACAACTAGCTATATATACTCATTGCTCACTTTCACAAGTTGGTCTAGTACTCCAACCTCCGCTAGCCTCACAGATCACTGTAGCTGATCCTGACAGTACGTAACCAGTATTACAGCTGTACGTCACTGTCCCTCCAAATGTTGTACTTGTTGGAGTACCAGGTGACCCATTAGAAATAGAGGGAAGAGACCCACAGGAGACGACTATTATAATGGAAAGGCGGTGCATTATAATCTGACAATTAAAGTCTCCTAGCTACTCATTGCTCACTTTCACAAGTTGGTCTAGTACTCCAACCTCCGCTAGCCTCACAGTTCACTGTAGCTGATCCTGACAGTATGTAACCAGTATTACAGCTGTACGTCCCTGTCCCTCCAAATGTTGTACTTGTTGGTGTACCAGGTGACCCATTGGAAATAGAGGGAAGAGATCCACAGGAAATGACTATTATAAGAGGCAATGCATTTCAATACATTACAGTCTCCTAGCTACTCATTGCTCACCTTCACAAGTTGGTCTAGTACTCCAACCTCCGCTAGCCTCACAGTTCACTGTAGCTGATCCTGACAGTATGTAACCAGTATTACAGCTGTACGTCCCTGTCCCTCCAAATGTTGTACTTGTTGGTGTATCAGGTGACCCATTGGAAATAGAAGGAAGAGACCCACAGGAGACGACTATTATAATGGAAAGGTGGTGTATTTTAATCTGACAACTAGCTATATATACTCATTGCTCACTTTCACAAGTTGGTCTAGTACTCCAACCTCCGCTAGCCTCACAGATCACTGTAGCTGATCCTGACAGTACGTAACCAGTATTACAGCTGTACGTCACTGTCCCTCCAAATGTTGTACTTGTTGGAGTACCAGGTGACCCATTAGAAATAGAGGGAAGAGACCCACAGGAGACGACTATTATAATGGAAAGGCGGTGCATTATAATCTGACAATTAAAGTCTCCTAGCTACTCATTGCTCACTTTCACAAGTTGGTCTAGTACTCCAACCTCCGCTAGCCTCACAGTTCACTGTAGCTGATCCTGACAGTATGTAACCAGTATTACAGCTGTACGTCCCTGTCCCTCCAAATGTTGTACTTGTTGGTGTACCAGGTGACCCATTGGAAATAGAGGGAAGAGATCCACAGGAAATGACTATTATAAGAGGCAATGCATTTCAATACATTACAGTCTCCTAGCTACTCATTGCTCACCTTCACAAGTTGGTCTAGTACTCCAACCTCCGCTAGCCTCACAGTTCACTGTAGCTGATCCTGACAGTATGTAACCAGTATTACAGCTGTACGTCCCTGTCCCTCCAAATGTTGTACTTGTTGGTGTATCAGGTGACCCATTGGAAATAGAAGGAAGAGACCCACAGGAGACGACTATTATAATGGAAAGGTGGTGTATTTTAATCTGACAACTAGCTATATATACTCATTGCTCACTTTCACAAGTTGGTCTAGTACTCCAACCTCCGCTAGCCTCACAGATCACTGTAGCTGATCCTGACAGTACGTAACCAGTATTACAGCTGTACGTCACTGTCCCTCCAAATGTTGTACTTGTTGGAGTACCAGGTGACCCATTAGAAATAGAGGGAAGAGACCCACAGGAGACGACTATTATAATGGAAAGGCGGTGCATTATAATCTGACAATTAAAGTCTCCTAGCTACTCATTGCTCACTTTCACAAGTTGGTCTAGTACTCCAACCTCCGCTAGCCTCACAGTTCACTGTAGCTGATCCTGACAGTATGTAACCAGTATTACAGCTGTACGTCCCTGTCCCTCCAAATGTTGTACTTGTTGGTGTACCAGGTGACCCATTGGAAATAGAGGGAAGAGATCCACAGGAAATGACTATTATAAGAGGCAATGCATTTCAATACATTACAATCTCCTAGCTACTCATTGCTCACCTTCACAAGTTGGTCTAGTACTCCAACCTCCGCTAGCCTCACAGTTCACTATAGCTGATCCTGACAGTACGTAACCAGTATTACAGCTGTACGTCCCTGTCCCTCCAAATGTTGTACTTGTTGGAGCACCAGGTGATCCATTGGAAATAGAGGGAAGAGACCCACAGGAGACGACTATTATAATGGAAAGGCGGTGCATTTAATCTGACAATTAAAGTCTCCTAGCTACTCATTGCATGCTCACTTTCACAAGTCGGTCTAGTACTCCAACCTCCACTAGCCTCACAGGTCACTGTAGCTGATCCTGACAGTACGTAACCAGTATTACAGCTGTACGTCCCTGTTCCTCCAAATGTTGTACTTGTTGGAGTACCAGGTGACCCATTAGAAATAGAAGGAAGAGACCCACAGGAGACAACTATTATAATGGGCGAAATAGGTTTGAATCTGATACAGTCTCGATCCATACTCATTGCTCACTGTCACAAGTCGGTCTAGTACTCCAACCTCCGCTAGCCTCACAGTTCACTGTAGCTGATCCTGACAGTACGTAACCAGTATTACAGCTGTATGTCACTGTTCCTCCAAATGTTGTACTTGTCGGAGTACCAGGTGACCCATTGGAAATAGAGGGAAGAGACCCACAGGAGACAACTATTATAATGGAAAGGCGGTGGATTTTAATTTGACAATTAAAGTCTCCTAGCTACTCATTGCATGCTCACTTTCACAAGTTGGTCTAGTACTCCAACCTCCGCTAGCCTCACAGGTCACTGTAGCTGATCCTGACAGTACGTAACCAGTATTACAACTGTATGTCACTGTCCCTCCAACAGTTGTACTTGTTGGTGTATCAGGTGACCCATTGGAAATAGATGGAGGAGAGTTACAATTCACAGCTATAGATAATTATACGTAAACCCCAGTTATATTGATTATAGTATGCATGCCTATAGTAATTACCTATACATGTAGGTACGGAGATCCAGAAAACAAAATCAATTTCTTCCATTTCACAAATAGCTGTGGCAGATCCCAACAGTTGGTACCCAGGGTTGCATCTGTACGTTGCTGAATAGGACATAGTTGAAGAGACAAAGCCATTTTCAATAGCAGGTAGTGTTGAGCAGCTGGATGGAGAAGGACCTAAAACTGGACATGTGGTGCATAAACAATCGATATTTGTCATTGAAATAGACTGGCTAGGTTAATATTATAGCTACACTGATATGATACCTTCAACAATACAGAGAATAAAGATGAAGGCTTGGTTCGCTTGGTACATGCAGTAAATCATTTTAGAAACAGTAACGGATCTATACTTGATTGTAACTGAAACCCTTGACTATTATTATAGGCTAAACCATATACAATTCAGATCTACTGTAGTACAAATGAGCACCTATATATACACTTGTACTATGGTTGCACCAAAGATCAAAGGCTTCAGTTGTAGTTTATACTACTTATACAACCTGTCTGACCACAGCCATGGTATATATGGCGCTCCATTTGTTTCATTATTCAATAGTGAAAAATATTGTCAATGGCGAAATATGTTGACAATGATGTAATGTGATTGTCAATACTTGGGTTACCTATTGTCAATGATTATCCGATTCATTGTCAATAACTATCGTCATGTTTGTCAATAATTGGGTGCCTATTGTCAATAATTATCCGATTCATTGTCAATAAACTATCGTGATGTTGTCAATAATTGGGTTGCCTGTTGTCAATGATTATCTGATTCATTGTCAATAATATCGTCATGTTTGTCAATAATTGTTGGAATTATTGTCAATAATTATCATCATTATTGTCAATGATTGCTCAATTTTATTGTCAATAATTATCATCATTTATGGTCAATGATTGTTCAAAGTATTGCCAATAATTATTCACCCGTTTTTATTCGATGTCCCTGCTCCATTCCTGAATGGGTCACCATATTTTACTGCGCATGCGCATGAACTACCAAGAGCCACGTGGCAGGAGTTGACTCACTGTACACGTACACAAAAAGACCAGAGATTAAAGACTTACTGCAATTAACTCACGACCTCCCCAGAACACGTACTGCAGGAAGCTTTAGCAAGGGTCTTGAAGTCGAATGGCAGCCAACGAGCAGGAAGCTCAGGTAAAATAACTCTGATATATATAAATTAAATTATACTACACTAGGCCAGCTAGCTATGTACATATATCAGATTTGTTTATTGTTTAGAATACCTTGTTTCTAGAGGAATTTTGTTTTGTAATGTGTTTTGGCAGCAATCACACAACAGTATCAATCATCTGTTCAGTACCAAAAAGTTTATCACACCCGTAATAGATTTAAATGCGTACCGGACGGTATTATATCCATGGATTGACTGACTAGATTGTGTGACAGGGATGGTTCATGCATACATGATTAAAATGGACTCAGTATTGAAGTCCAGGTGGAACCTACCTCCGACGTGGATTGGTGATACGAATGGACTTTCGAGTGATGGAAATTTTGCTTTTACCATGTAGCTAAGAGATAGGTCTATTGACAACCACAGCAATAAAATAAAACAACGGGCAACTAAATAACAATAATTGTAGCAATTACAGATCCCATAATAACAGCAGTGTTTTTCATGGCTGACAAAAGAGGTTGTTGTACAGGGTATTCCAGTCAGCAATAACCGTTGGACAGGTTGCATCCCGGTTGAGACGAAGATTCTCAATGATCACAGTCAAAGCGGAACGACTCGGCAAAGTATTTCGTAGACAAGAAGGTCAGTGGAGTTTAGTAGCCTCCTTCGCAGGCCCTCCTTTCTGTTCTTTGTTACAGCTTCCTTTTTCTTATTCTTTTTTCCCTCCAATTCCTGCCGTAATGTTTATATTGACCTGTGACAAAGAACAGAAAAAGGAGGGCCTGTGAAGGAGGCTAGGAGTTTAGTTCCAACCAATAATTATTTTCAACGAAGTGACTATTTGACTATGTGATTAATTTCTGCGCACAACCTCTAGATTTGTTTATTGTTTAGAATACCTTGTTTCTAGAGGAATTTTGTGTTTGATGTGTTTTGGCAGCAACCACAACAATAAGTAAACAAGTACCCAAAAAATAGACCATAATAATAAGCACGATTTAAATGACTTGCACGAAAACTTTTTCTGGGATATTGCAGGTAAATCTATACCAGCATAATTATTTGTCGGGTGTGACAAGGATGATTAATTAACGGAACTCCCCTGAGTGATAGGAATGTTGCATGCTTAGATTTATCACAGTGTCAACCAGCAGTACATAATAAATCAATTGCATGCATGTAGCTTTCACAGATCCCATACTAACAGCAGTGTTATCCATAGCTAACAAAGAAGGTTGTTGTACTGAACATTTCAAACTATTGAAGTCAGCAATAACTGCATGTAGATCTAGTTGGACAGGACAGGTTAATTGCATGCATTGAGGTTGAAATGAAGATTCTGAATGATCACAGTCTTATAGTTGTGAATTTGAATTTGAAATCCAAAGACATGCACGTGCTATAGGAGGGAAGTATAAGAACGATACCAGTACATACCAATAGGAGCTTGATTGAACGGCACAACAGACTATGCATCTAGTGAGTATTTACATCTAAGTCATAATAGTGTGATTCAGTCATTGTTCCATTTTATTTGAGGTGTGTATCATGATCAAGTCTTCAGCGTCTGTCCGTATGCAGGACAAGAAAGGACTCATGTCAAAGATGTATATATACACTATACAAGTAGTAAATGAGGTAGATCGCTAATCAGTGAATGACGTCATAACAAATAATTTGATGATGCAATGAAATCAATAAGGCGGAGGTTGACCAGAAACTTTACTTTCATTGTGAAACGGCAGACGTTCCAAATTATCATCAAACCTCTTTCAGTATAGCTGCAGGCCTTCATTGTGGCGCACAAAAGTTTGCATTGCAGATTATTTTGTGAGCGTCTGATTTTTAGAGACGGACAAATATTGATAAGCTACTATAAGAGTGTTTCAAACTGTTTATTAGCTAGCCATCGGTTTGATGTACAATTACTTTCTTTTTTTGTATGATTTTTATCAAGGGGAATTAAAAAAGGAGAAAACAAAGCCTCACCCCTCATCAATTTTTGATACCTCTTTGGCCTAACTTTTGGCCACCAAATATACATTAATTTGCAGCAACGTATTATCAAAGTACATACTGACAGCATTTCACACAATAAAAATAAGTGCACTAATTAATCTACATTACAGTCATGGCACTGTAAGTGCTATATATAAATGTTAATACATTGTCAAGCATAATATAGTCCAACAAAACAATAATTATTCCATTTTAGTTGAGGTCAAGGTGATCTTTTCTTCAAAGTCGTTTGTCCGTACGCAGGACAAGGGTCCACGTCAAAGCTGTACTGATTCTTGCCACCCTTCACCACAGGAGGTCCTACCTCATCATACTCTGGGTATGCTGTTGCCTCAGGCACTTCATACTCCGTAGAGAGTGAGGGGATACCCACATGGGGGCGAGGGATGGTTGGGAAATTGATCATTTTTGTTTCGGTAGTGTTCAGATTTCTGTTACTGCTGCATTTTAATGGACAAAAATGAATGTTTATTGTTTTAAAGCTCTGTGTATAATTATTATTATGTTATGAAATACCTTGTCGTTTCTAAAGAGTCCCGGTTATTGGCAGTTTTGCTTCGACGTCTCTTGATGAGAACAAAAACAACAAACAGAACGAATATAAAAATAACAATAGCCATTACAGAGCTTGTAATAACAGCAATGTTATCCAAAACGGTCACAGGGACTTGTACTGGGCATTCCAAGCTATTGAAGTCAGCAATAACTGTTGGACAAGTTGCATTAAGGTTGAGATTAAGGTTCTGAATAATCACGCTTGGAGTGGAATGAATCCATTCTCTATATACTCAAGCACTTTTGATGTGGACAGATCACTTGAGCTCAACAATGTTGCCCTGTATGTCACATGTTGTGGAGAATCGGCAAAGCATTTCAGAAACGCGTTAAACAAGAAAGTTGAGTTTAAACGACAATTACAAGAAGCAATGACACCTTGCACAAGTGTGGTAGTGATGTCATCAGTTTTCTGAACCATTTCAGAGGCAGTGTACTGACTGCAATCACGTACATCACCAAAACGGAGTTGAATTATGATACCTAAAGTTCATAATTGTGAAATTAATCAACGAATTAATTCAGGTGTTCTTATGTGCATGTGTAACACAGTTGCTATTCCGTATTCTCACCTCTACATGATAAATTTGGCAAACTCCAAACACCAGCAGTGCCATTATTATTGCTGCAGAGTCTCGTACCGTTTCCAGAGAGACGGTAGCCAGTGTTACAGCTGTGTTGAGCTACTGTTCCTTCTAGTATGATGAAACTGCTTGGAAGGTAAGCAACTGCTCCATTCACAAGAGTGAGAGGAGGACAAATTGCTGCATTGAAATTAATAGCAACTGACATGCAGAACTATGAGCTATACATACACACCTTTACAAGTTGGTCTAGTACTCCAACTTCCACTAGCCTGACAGGTCACTGTAGCTGATCCTGAACGTTGATATCCACTGTTACAGGTGTAAAATGCCGACTCTCCAAATGATGTACCAACGAAAGTCCTGAATCCATTAGGAATGGTCGGAGGGTTGTCACAAGAGCCAGGCTGAGGAGCTACTGTAACAGATGTGCAAAAAGCAATTGCATGCATGTATTTTATTATGTATGATACAAGTCGAAACAAAAACTAAATGGAATTTACAACAAAGATGTATAGATGTATAGATGTACATAAGTGATGAACTGAAAACTATAGCTGTTTATAGAAAGCTTGTGAAGCTGAGGAATCAACATAGTTTTAAAGCAAGAAAACTCTATATCATTACAACCAATACAACTTGGTCTTACTACTCCAACTTCCACTAGCTTTACATGTCACCGACACTTGGAATACTCAGAAACCGCCACCTACGCCTGGAACACTGTGTTACAGAAGTAGGTGGCGGTTTCTCCAAAGGATGTATCTTAGTTAAAAGTCAAACCGCCCATTGTCACTGTAAAGAAGATGGAGCTGTGTAGTTTTCACAGAAAGTACCAACATAATTCTCTTGGATGGGCGCTTGCACGGTTCAATAGCCACATAATAAAATATCCGCCCACCCCTTGTTTAGCCTAAATGAAGCTATCAAAACAAGTGGCCGGTTCGACGGTTAACTACGGAATATACCAGTGGATGTCCAAAATAAAAAAAAATGGCTGGAGGGTTGCACAGGAGACAGCTGTTATACAGATCAAGAATCATGTTTGTTATTCTTCTCAGAAAAGTTATTACGCGATGTGCTATGAATGTGTCAATTGAAAAAACTGAACTTTCAATAACAAACAAGCAAGATGATTGCATGGGTCTTTGATTCGTACCAGCTCTACTTAAGATATATATACTGCTCACCATTACAGCTTGGTATTATACTCCAACTTCCGCTAGCCTGGCACATTACTGCAGCTGATCCTGAACGTTGATAGCCATCGTCACAGATGTAGGTGGCCGTCTCCCCAATTGTTGTATCAGTGAAAGTTCTGGACCCATTGGGAATGGTAGGAGGGTCACCACAGGGGATAGCTATACAGATATACACACAATTTTCAAACCATAAATTTGTGTATAGAATAATTATTACGTGGGCAAGTTGGTGCAGTACTCCAACTTCCACTAGCCTGACAGGTCACTGTAACTGCTCCTGAACGTTGATATCCAGTGTTACAGGTGTATGTGGCCGTATCCCCAAATATCGTACCAGTGAAGGTCCTGGACCCATTAGGAATGGTCGGAGGGCTACCACAGGGGACAGCTACACAACAGATGTACAGACATAATTATATATATACATGAGATCAGATCATTAATTTTTGTTGCGTGTGCAAGTTGGTGCAGTACTCCAGCTTCCACTAGCCTGACAGATCATTGTAGCTGCTCCTGACAGTTGGTACCCAATGTTACAGGTGTAGATGGCCGTATCTCCAAATGTGGTGCCAGTGAAAATCCTGGACCCATTGGGAATGGTCGGAGGATCGTTACAAGAGCCCGGCTGATCAGCTACATTATGAATGGTTAAAAATGAATAAGCACGCCACAGTTGCCACAGGGAGCTACAAAATGATGCACGTACACACTAGCTCATGCATAACTATAAAAGTATAAACGTGACGTGTACAATTTGATGGTTTTAGTACATTTAAGAATCTTACGTGAGCAACTTGGTCTTGCAGTCCAACTCCCACTAGCCTGACAAGTCACTGTAGCTGATCCTGAAAGTTGGTAGCCATTGTTACAGATGTATGTCACTGTTCCTCCTGCTACTGTGCTTGTTGGCATACCAGGTGACCCGTTGGAAATTGGTGGTGGGGAGCCACAAATAGCTGTGATTACGATGACAGAAGTATACAGTTATTATAGCTTACAGCAGAATGCATACACATAATGAGCATGTAACGTAGATATACCTAAACAATTTGGCCTCGGGCTCCAATTTCCGCTATCTTGACAGACCACAGTAGCTGATCCCAATAGTTGATACCCAGTGTTACAGCTGTACGCCACAGTCCCTCCTTGTATGATACTAGTGGGTGTGCCAGGAGATCCATTTGAGATAGAAGGAGGGGATCCACAAATGGCTGCAATGAGTGATTAACACATTTTTATTAAACAGAGAGTTTATTAGGAAGAGTATAAATTATACTCTATTAGAAAGAGTACTCAAATAGACTGTACATGCACAGGTCGCATTCTGCCAGACCTGCGTCACAATTAAAGTACATAATTTATACTCTTGTAACCATGCACATGCAGCCAATTGAGATACAATCGAACAATGCTGATGGAATAACATTAATGATAATCATCACTCATGCATACATTGAAAATTTCCTAATTTAAGATTTCACAGTTTATGCATGGTTGTGACGTAGGTTGGACAGAACACCTACTAGGGTTTTAAGTGGAGTTGCATACTCTTCCTAATGAACTCTTGATACCTAAGCATGTTGGTGTAGTACTCCAAGTTCCACTAGCCTGACAGGTCACTGTGGATGGTCCTAGTCGTTGGTACCCAGTATTACAGGTGTAGGTGGCCGTATCCCCAAATGTTGTTCCAGTAAAAGTCCTGGACCCATTGGGAATGGTCGGAGGATCACCACAGGGGATAGCTACAGAATGATGCACGTATACACTATAGCTCATGCATAACTATAAAAGTATTAAAACCATTAACGTGCACAATTTGCTGATTTTGGGAATCTTACGTGAGCAACTTGGTCTTGCAGTCCAACTTCCACTAGCCTGACAGGTCACTAGGGGTGATCCGGACAGTTGGTAGCCATTGTTACAGGTGTATATCACTGATCCTCCTGCTACTGTGCTTGTTGGTGTACCAGGTGAACCGTTGGAAATTGATGGTGGGGAGCCACAAATAGCTGTGATTACGATGACAGAAGTATACAGTTATTATAGCTTACAGCAGAATGCATACACATAATGAGCATGTAACCGTAGATATACCTGAACAATTTGGCCTCGGGCTCCAATTTCCGCTATCTTGACAGACAACAGTAGCTGATCCCAACCGTTGATACCCAGAGTTACAACTGTACATCACAGTCCCTCCTTGTATGATACCAGTGGGTGTGCCAGGAGATCCATTTGAGATAGAAGGAGGGGATCCACAAATGGCTGCAATGAGTGATTAACACATTTTTATTAAACAGAGAGTTCATTAGGAAGAGTACTCTAATAGAGTAAGACTGTACATGCACAGGTCGCATTCTGCCAGACCTACGTCACAAAGTACAGTACATGCATGTACAATGTACATACTCTTGTAACCACAGCCACTTGAGATACAATCGCTAAAAATAAAAATGCTGATGGAAAGAAACAAAAAAACATTTCACAGTTTATGGTTGTGACATTAGTTGGACAGAACCCCAGTGCAGCTCAAGTAATTAGCCTCTGATTACATCGAAAAACATATGACGTGGGCGAGGTGTGGGCGGATAATCAACCTGAGCTGCGCCTGTCGTACCTCCTCTGGGTTTTAAGTGGAGTTGCGTACCTATACTCCTGAACTCTTAGTTACCTAAGCATGTTGGTCTATCACTCCAAGTTCCACTAGCTTGACAGGTCACTGTGGATGGTCCTAACCGTTGGTACCCAGTGTTACAGGAGTAGGTGGCCGTATCTCCAAATGTTGTACCAGTAAAAGTCCTGGACCCATTGGGAATGGCCGGAGGATCACCACAGGGAACAGCTATACAAAATCTTGTAAGGTGTGGCTGCTTCTATTATTTTAGTGTACTAGCCATCTTACATGTGCAAGTTGGTCTGGTACTCCAACTTCCACTAGCCAGACATCTCACTGTAGCTGATCCTGACAGTACATAACCAATATTACAGCTGTAGATCACTGTTCCTCCGTAAGTTGTCCTTGTTGGTGTTCCAGAGGATCCATCAGAAATAGGTGGTGGGGAGTTACAATTCGTAGCTATATACAGTATAAAACTGTTGTGTTAAAAGCAAGAAAACTCAACAAATTTTGCATTGCAACAGTTTACTGTTTATAATAATAGAATAGCAATTGTACACCACAATTAATTGATCTTGGCATTCTATAAGTTGTATACCTGCTATACATGTAGGTACCGAGGTCCACAATGCACCATCATAATCATCATATTCACAAATTGCTGTGGCGGATCCAGACAGTTGGTACCCTGTGTTACAGCTGTACGTTGTTGAAGTGGACGAACTTGAAGAGACGTAGCCATTTTGAACAGTAGGTGGCATTGAGCAGTCGAATGGAGAAGGCCCTAAAACTGCACAGACATGAAGTGTATGCATAAATAAACGAAGTTCACTATTAAAATGTGCTACTCCGATATTATACCTTCAACAATGCAGAGAAAAAATATGAATAATATTCTGGCTCGATCCATGCAGCAGTTCCTTCACTTGAGATCTTGTTAAAAAAGTACCAACTAAAAAATATCGGAGTATTGACCATGCAGCCACGCACTATGGTTATTAAAAATTAATTGTCGTTCACAGTCTGCACATCGTAAACATGAAACCGTCCCAACACTGAAACTAGATCTGTTTTATACTTCTTGTTTCTTTGGAAGAAGAATTTTGCTTTGATGTTCTTGGCAACTATCACAACAGTATAAAACAATAATCAGTACCAAAATAGAAATCACACCCCTAATAGCTATTTATAGGTGTAGTGGAACCTCCAAAAACCGCGAAACAACCTTTTGGCTGTCATAGGAGAGGTGGTGTTAGATTGCCAACTATATGCATGCATGCATGTATGTGCTATATTACGAGTCAATTCCTACTGCAAATGAATCTTGGAGCTTTGCTAACTGATTCTCTAGCTCATATACAAGCTTTGAAAAGGCTGTATAGGGAAGAGCTATAATTATAGTTTCTACGATTGTGCAAAATAATGGTAATCAGAAATAATTTCTGCTAATTCTGGGTCTCTATAAGTTTACTGAAGTGAATGCATGCATTTTCAGATCTATAGAAACAGTATATATACATGCATGTATTTGAATCTTTTCGGAGTCTTGACCAGGATTAGACACATTCACACATACAATTATAAATGAGCACATTGTCGTTCACAGTCCACACACATCATAAACATGAAACCATTCCAACACTGAAACTAGTAGATCTATGCATGTCCACGCCAATGCACTGAACTTGTTGTGATTCATTCCAGGTTAGCCATTCAAAATAGAGGGAGGAGAGCCACAGGGGATGGCTATTAATTATTGAGAGTTTTGATGAAATTACAATGCTAAGAAAACCTTTTTCACACTCTTTAGGTAATCTCATGAATCAGCCGCACCTCTTAAGGAGGAACGTCTGAGCATTTGTATACTAGAAATAGAGGGGAGCCACAACACGAACAGATATATTATTATATGCATGTATAGACCAATTAATTGATAATTGTATATACCTGTGCGTATATAATCATAGATCCAGTGAAATATATACTTCCATTTCGCAAATTGATGTGGCAGATCCAGACAGTTGGTATTCTGGGTTGCAGCTGATACAGTCTGAATAGGGCGTACTTGAAAAGACGTAGCCATTACACGGAATGTGATGTTAACTTAACCATTTACCATGAATAATCCTCGCTAAAATTTCTAATCTCTGCTATAGTGACCTACATTGCCCGAGTCAGTGCAGATTTCTGCAACTGACTCCTTTTTCCCCCATTGGTAACCCAATCCAGCCACCCAATAATATACTCGGGCCAAACCTTAGTGAAAACCCTCTCCTTTTCAGGGGATCCTTGATGTTTTTGGCGACCTCAAAGTACTCTCTATATGATTATAGTAACAGCTGGTTGACACCTAATATAATATTAAGGACATTAATCATGGTTGGTACCAAACTGTGGCATACACCCTCGGCTACACACCAAATGACATCTTGTGGTGTCGAAACCTTACAAGTTTTGCCCCATACACGTTTGGGCGAGGGTTTAACCATGTCATGTGTAGGAGCTTATACTCACATTCCTCTGGGATGCTAACACGGCATGTACTCACCACCCTTCACCATGCACGTGGCCCTTCTGTGTAGTATGGATTTGCTGTTACCTCAGCGCTTCTGGGGTATCCACATGCATGCATGCATGCGGGCAAGGGATTGGTGAGAATTATTAATCTCCTAAAATTGTTGAGAAGATCGTAGCACTGCACAGTGGACATTTTTTGGAATACCTTGTGTTTGACGAGTACCGAGAATTTTGCTGTTAATGGCAATCACAAGTTCACAACAGGAACAGCAACCGACAATTTATATTGCATGAGGCTGAAGGTTCTGAATGATTACACTCGGGAGTGGAACGATTTTTTTAGTCAGTAAAAATTGGCATAAATGCTGGATACAAGTACAAGTAATAATGATGATACCAGTAAGTTTGATCAACAATAACTAAACTAATACATAACATAACTACAATTAATGCAACGTACCACGTTAAGTTAACTAGATCTAATAGTGGTTCAAGTCCTCTTTTTAAGCTACTAAGTGTCTACTTGTATGCAGAACAGGGACCCAAGGCAAAGATGTGCTCATTGTCACCATTCTCAGAGGACCATATCTCATCATACTTTGATTCTACCGTCATATCAGGCTCTTCATACTCTGCTGGAAGAGAGGGGAGACTCATCATAGAGCGAGGAATGCCATTGAGTGGAATATTAGTCATTATTGTCTCCTCAGTGATGGTGGTCACATTGTTAACGGTGCTGTATAAAGAAGCAAGAGTGCTGAGCACAAGTAGTATTGTATTAATGTTTGTTTAACAATGCATGGTGCTGCATGGTCATATGACATTGGTTCACCTACTTATTCATACACAATTAGGTATAATTATTATACCTGTTCTTCTTTATAGAATAACGAAATTTGCTTCGATAATTCTTGAAGGCAATCACAACAACAAAGACAACAACAATCAGCAACACAATGACAGTCGCCATGGCAGCGCCCACAATAATAGTAGTGAAATCAGTCGTATCTGGTGTATGGGTGTTCAAGTGTCAACATAATAATTTATGTGTGAAACCACATAATTGTACAAGAACCAGTTTTGGTCCAATTGTCCCTAATAAGAACCCTCATAATTATAAATCAACGGTGTAATATATAATTATTGATTAAAAAATTAATGTCCGGGCGGTTTATCTCCTAGAAACGTCTGTAGAGAGGGCGTTTAAACGAGAGTGGGCGTCTATTCAGTGGCGGATGTAGAAAAAGTGGTAGGTAGGTACTGAGCAAGAGAGGAAAGGAGTCTCCCACGCGATAGCTTATAATAGGTTACGCCCCCTTTTGACGCCATTTCCGGTGGGTGCAGTGTCAATGTGACGTGTGGTTTGCATTGTAGGTTCCTTGCACTCCGTCTGCACTTTTATCTTAAAAGACACTACTGTAATAAAATAGATACCAGCTACTCAGCTAGCTGTACCAAGTGTCTGAGAGTGACTTCCCAGTTCTACAGCCAATTAATGAGTGAGACACATTGACAAAGATAATTAATTTGTTCAAGGCCAGGTCAAGCACCCTCTGCTACCTGCTAGATCCGCCCCTGTTTATTGTTATGTGTACTCCATGCAAACTCTTGCGCAGCGCAGCAGTTTTTGTGCTCTTCTTGGCTGCTGTCTCAGCTTAAATAGGAGTGCATGTCGTTTTCTCCCTCTGTGTCGGTATATATCTCTCTCTGCTATCATAAATAGTTATGCTGCCATGTTTGCTACCACATGCTACTTCATCTCCACTCACAGTGCCACGCTAGTACATGGGCGAATATTTAAGATGGGCATTACAAAAGTGAGTGGAGGATAAATTCATCGCTGCATTGATTCAATATAGTAAAACTGACAACAACACACCCATCATAGTACAGCTTGGTATAGTACTCCAACTTCCACTAGCCTGACAGGTCACATTAGCTGCTCCTGACAGCTGATACCCAGTGTTACAACTGTAGAATGCGGTCTCTCCAAATGCTGTACCAACGAAAGTCCTGGATCCAGTGGGAATGGTTGGAGGATTGTCACATGAGCCAGACTGAGAAGCTGAAGTTGGGCAGGAAAGCCAAGTACTTATAATACAAGTAGAAAAATCAACTAACTTAACAATAATTATAAGGGTATATGTACGTGCAACTGGTGATAAACTGACACTTTAGATCACTCATGCTCACCGTTACAACTTGGTCTAACACTCCAGCTTCCACTAGCCTCACAGGTCACTGTGGCTGATCCCAATAGTTGATACCCAGCGCCAGTGTCACAGGTGTAGGTGACTGTCCCTCCAAATGTTGTCCTTGTTGGTGTACCAGGTGACCCATTAGAAATAGAGGGAGGGAAGCCACAGGAGACAGCTATTGTAATAATTATGTTTGATCCATCTGTTCATTGCATACTTACCATCACAAATTGGTCTTGTAGTCCAGATTCCGCTAGCGTCGCAGGTCACAATAGCTGATCCCAATAGTTGATACCCAGCGCCAGTGTCACAGGTGTAGGTGACCGTCCCTCCAAATGTTGTCCTTGTTGGTATTCCAGGTGACCCATTAGAAATAGAGGGAGGGAAGCCACAGGATACAGCTATTATAATAATTATGTTTGATTCATGTGATCCATCTGTTCATTGCATACTTACCATTACAAATTGGTCTTGTAGTCCAGATTCCGCTAGCCTCACAGGTCACAATAGCTGATCCCGGTAGTTGATAACCAGTGTTACAGGTATAGGTGGCCGTCTCTCCAGTTGTTGTACCAGTGAAAGTCCTGGACCCATTGGGAATGGTTGGAGGATCGCTACAAGAGCCCGGCTGATCAGCTACATATGAATGAATATTCTAGTTAAAAATGAATAAGCACGCCGACGCACAAGCAATACATGTGATCATGCTGTGGTATGTGCCTCCAGCCCACATTTGACATTATTGATGTGGCTAACAGTACAAGTTCAAGTCATATAGTGTCGTACTTAGTCCAAGATATAGAATGGAATGTGCGTGGAAGTTGGATACTCCTTTTTATAATTATACTCCTGATTCGATCCATATAATATATATTATAGAGTGTTATAGAAGAGGAGCTTGATGGAAACCGAAGTATCTATCTGATGGCTTGATGATAAAGATCTACAATGAAAAAGTTTTTGAATCATTCCAGTAATGGATTACAAAAAGGGGTGGATTTGCAAAGAGGTCGAAGTTCACAATGGCTGCAACAGGTACAGCTTTGCAGCTCTTTTATCTTGCAGCCAACAAACAGCTAGCACCAGGGGCGGATCCAGGGGCAGATCCAGGGGTATGGAATAGGGGGATCATTCCCCCCTTCCTCATAAGAACCTTCATCTATATAGTGATCTATCAACTACTTAGCTAGCTAGCTATTAACTCACTCACTGCATGTACCAGTGGCGGCAGGTTAGCCTAGGCTAGCTAGTTGACTGTTCGTGGCAGCTAGCTAGCAGTCTATTATGGGACTTCCCCTGGCTGAGTATGGGATTTTCCCTAGTCACGGGTGACCGAAAGTGGGCGTAACCCCAAAAAATTCGCGCTGCGAGCTGGTTAGTTTGGAACCCCCCTTTCATTTTTCCTGGATCCGCCACTGTGCACTGGATCACGATGTAGCTATAGGTGACATTATCATGACTACACCCAGTTTGATACTGAGCATGACTGAGAATTCTTTATGAGTCATGCAAAAAACACAAAAATAGATCCAAGAACGTAGAAAATGGTTTTGTTTTTCCCTAGCAACATTTCTGGATCCGCCCCTGAGCACTTTAGCGCAAGGCTAACTTTGAATTTTTTAAGAGTAGATGATACTATAATACAAAAGATTCTAAAGATACTGCAACAGTATTCACTGTAAGTAAAACTTCACTGTAAGTAAAACTAGCACTCGAGTAGTTTCAGTGAATCAAAATCCAGGATACCGTGGCTATAGAAGCTGTTAGTTTCGTAGCATTGCAACTGTTAGGCAGTTACAGCTGGAATACGCACGCACACAGTTAGCTTTACTGTATTCCTTGTGCGGCTACGCCTTGAGGCATAATAAAGGTATGTACGTGTTACTGGTGATAAACTGACACTACTTTATAGATAGATCACTCATACTCACCATTACAACTTGGTCTAACACTCCAGCTTCCACTTGCCTCACAGGTCACTGTGGCTGATCCTGAAAGTTGGTAGCCAGTATCACATGTGTAGGTGGCCGTCCCTTCAAAGGTTGTCCTTGTTGGTGTTCCAGGTGATCCATTGGAAATAAAGGGAGGAGAGCCACAGGAGACAGCTGTTATATGAGATGCAAATGTATCTGTTTAAAGCTATATTTTTTAACTGCTCACCATCACAAATAGGTCTTGTAGCCCAGGTTTCACTAGCCTCACAGGTCACAGTAGCTGCTCCTAAGAGTTGGTAACCAGTGTTACAGGTGTAGGTGGCCGTCTCTCCAGTTGTTGTACCAATGAAAGTCATGGACCCATTGGGAATAGTTGGAGGGTCGCCACAAGACCCCGGCTGATCAGCTACAGATGATTGAATACCAAGAACTTATGAAGAAGACGAACATGATACTGTATGTGAATTTGCTGTATATAGTACTACTATAATAGCAATTGAAATAACTATCATGAATACTAACAGTCATCAACTTCAATCTGCAAATGTATAGAGATAGAGACATGCACACACACACATGAAACCAGGCCTGTATATAAGATAGGTAGTAGTAAGAGTTACAAATGTTACGTACGTGAGCAAGTTGGTCTAGTACTCCAACTTCCACAGGAGACGACTAATAAAAGTATGCATGTGAATGAGCAATTTTGCTCTCTGCTTACTGTTACAAGTTGGTCTAGTACTCCAACTTCTGCTAGCCTGACAGATCACAGTGGATGATCCTGATCGTTGGTAGCCAGTGTTACAGCTGTAGGTGGCGATTCCTCTAAATATAGTACCAGTGAAGGTCCTGATTCCATTGGGTATGGTCGGAGGGTTGCCACAGGAGACCGCTGCATAATTATAGGCCAGTTTTGAACTGGCTGTTTTTAGCTATAGCTATTGAAGTCTGTCCATAAATAAAGGAATTACCATCAATTAGAGTTCAAGATTCTTACGTGTACAACTTGGTCTAGCACTCCAATTTCTGCTAGCCTGACAAGTCACTGTAGCGGATCCTGACAGTTGGTAGCCAGTGTTACAGCTGTAGGTGGCGGTTTCTCCAAATGTTGTGCCAGTGAATCTTCTTAAACCATTGGGAACGGTGGGAGGGTTGCCACAGGAGACAGCTTACAGATGCATGAATGGTCATTTTAACAAAGTTATAATCGTGCATAAACTAGCTCAGAATGTAATTTTCCAGTGTTATAATTATTACTAAGAGGGAGAATGATGCGTGTGCTGTGCCACTAATAAGGTTTTTCATGCGTATACTATACTCACCATTACAACTCGGTCTAGTACTCCAACTTCCGCTAGCCTGACAAGTCACTGTGGATGGTCCTGAACGTTGATAGCCAATGTTACAGCTGTATGTCACTGTTCCTCTGTAAGTTGTACTTGTTGGGGTTCCAGGCGACCCATTGGAAATAGATGGAGCGGTATCACAATTTATAACCACAGCTAAAGTATGACCTTACATAATTATTATATCCACATCATTTAATTACCTTCACAGGTTGGCACTGAGATCCAGTCACAACAACCATCAACACAAGATGCTCTGCCAGATCCTGATAGTGAGTACCCTGAGTTGCATCTGTACGTTGCTCTTGTAGATGTTCGTGAGAAAACGTAACCATTTTCAACAGTTGGTGGTGTAAAGCAGTATGGCTGACCTAAACCAGTGAGAGGTCATGCATACAGGCCTTTAGTAGCAGTCTAGAGTTAGAGTTTTTACTCATACCTTCAACAATGCAGTCCCAGAGAAAAAAGATCAATAATGCTCTGGCTTGGTTCATGTAGTACGCCATTTCACCTGAGAATCTTATAATAATGTAAGTTGCTCTTTTTCTATATACCCACTTAACTGGATGTATTTATGTAAACTATATAGATGCTTTTGCACAATTACTCAAGTGCTCATGGTTATTTTTTTCTATATAGATATACATATACTTACAGGCAAACCTTTCAACATGCAAAGACAACAAACAAAATTGATCACATACTGAATGTGTTGCCGTAATAAATCATTTCAGTAATCCATGGATATCATTGTCATTGACATACAACTAAGCTATAATATACCGTATAGCGGGATATTTTCGAGGCATTAAATTTTTGCAGTTTTCGCTGATTGACCTCGAACTTCAAAAACAAACACCAAAAAAGTCATCATGAAATTTGATCACAATTCATAATCATTTCAGTATTGATATTGTTGCATTTTTTGACCTCTGAGATCAAAGGAATAGCAGTGCCAATAATTATATGGCATATTGCACTGTGGTCAGTAAATTGACCTTTGGGTGAAGGTTCCCACCTCGATCCACCCAAACTGTCAAATTAAATAGAGACACACATAATTATAAGCTATGTAAGAATTTATAGTGGTCATTAATAGTGTTGTTGTTGAGTGAGTGACTCTATGAGAAACCACACACTTAAATACCTATAAGTATAGCCTGACAGGTCACTGGAAATTTTATTTTATTTTTTTATTTTATAATAATTCAGCATAATTATAGCATAGGATATACACAATTAGCTAGTAGCTAGATGTAAAGTGCATCCTAAAGAAATATTTAAACACACTGACAGTAACAATATCTTCTATATATATATTGTGCGTACTAACAAGTTTGTTCCATAAAGTTACAGCATGTGGGAAGAATGAGTATTGGTACATTGATGTTCGAAATCTAATTGGTAATAAACGATCCTGAACATTTGTAGCTATAGTGTTAGAAGTGTAGGTGGCAATCATGCATAAACTCCAAACTTCACTATTTTGCTATCTAAAGTAGAAAGGTTTTGATGCATACTTATACTGCTAATAAACTGTGTATTTCAGTAATTATTGATGATCATGAATGACCATTATCAGTTGTACTAAGTCAGTGTTTAAGTTTTGTAAGAGAATGTCGTCAAGGTGAACAGTGTTATGTAACCATGCATGCCGCCTGACTGCAATTCTATAGGGGACCCGCTATAATTTTTACTATAAATGACATCCGATTGGTCACTGTCATAATACCAAAATACGATTATTACTCCTGCACATTACCATAATCATTTTTTAGGAAAGAGAAGTTTGTATGGTCAATACTATAGATAAAGTCATCAATAACAGTGCTCTGCTGCAGTGCTGCACTATATACATTAGTCTATTATAGTGGTTCAAGTTGTTGAGTTCATTTTTCTTAAAGCTATACAGACTACATGTAATTATGTTACTATATATAGTGTCTACTTGTATGCAGAACCGCAGGGATCCAAGGTAAAGATTATAGTCGAGTGCCGCCGCCCCCCTGAAGGAGGTCGGGAATCAAGCCTATCCACAGTTTTGTTCTGGCCTGTTACGCAATAGTATCATGAATATCATTCATTCTATATTATGTGTGTGCTAGCCAATAACGATGAATATCATTTATTAAAGTGGGTGTTGTAAAGTTTCACTCCATACACATTTGGGCGAGGATTTACATGTCATGTGTACAAGCTTAATCTCGTATGATATAAAATTATAGCCGGCCAGCATTCCAGTACTCACATTCCCCTACACGGCTTGTACTCACCACCCTTCACCACAGGGCCCTTCTATGTAATAATTATGGGTTTGCTGTTACTCAGCACTTCTGGGGTGTCCACATGCATGGGGCAAGGGATTGGTGGAAATTATACTGATCAGTAAATTGGCGTGAATGCTAGATACAAGGGTATAATTATTATAATAGTATAATGATATACCACGCAGTAAGTATATAGTCAACAATCAGGGGCGGATCCAGGAAAAATGAAAGGGGGGGCTAGTAGAGAGGGGCGAAGCCCCGTACAAGGGTGGCGGAGCCACCCAGGGGGTGGGTGTGGGAGGGGGAGTCCCCTCCTGCCTCGCCGGAGGCGAAATTTTTTGCTTTTTTACAATTTGCTCACACTTTTACCTTTGAACTGTCATATTAATAAGTGAATACTGAATATGAAAAAGTTAATACAAAAAACTCGTTCTAATCAACAAAAGGATGTATACTGTAGATGTTACATCTACATTCATGCACTCTTGGTACATGAAAGAATCACAATGCCTACCCAGACTGCACTGAGAGTGAGAGGAGGTAAGGCTGCTTCCTTGCAACCAGCTGAAAAGTCTGAGATCTGCTCCATGTTGCAGCTGCTCAACAGCATGCACAATAGCCTCCTTCACAAGGCCTAGGAAGAGAGGCCTGGGATATGATCGAGGCTACAAACAATGCACAAGGAGCTGACTCAGCAACAGCAATAGTTGACCTATGCACTTTTATATTAGTTCTAGCTAGCTAGCTAGCTAGCTATATATAGCTAGTATGTCCAGCTAGCTATCCTACATCCTTTATACTCTTAGTAGCTAGACTTGGCTGTTGTCTAGCATCTCTTAAGTCAGTGAGTCTACATGCAGATGCATAAGTAACAAGGTTGGTGGCAAAATTGTTGTAACCTCAGCAATACATAGGTAGTTTTTTCAAAAGGGGGGGGCTTCAGCCCCTCAAAATCACCCCTGGATCCGCCCCTGACAATAAACGCAACAAAACTAAACAATGATAACTATACGTAACTTTATAACACTATAGTTATAAGACCTATAGTGCATCATTCTACAGTCAGCTATAATTAATGCAGGTACACAATTTGTTGTTTTTATAGTCTTAGTACATTCTTGTTTCCTGAGGCGTCCTCAGAGTGTGCCCCCGTACACAGGACAAGGACCCACGTCAAAACTGTACTGTTTGCTCCCACTCTTCACCATAGGGAGTCCTACGTCGTCATACTCCGGATCCGCAGTTGCCTCTGGCACTTTGTTTGTTGAGAGGAAAATTGCTTATGTTTGTTTCTTCGCTGTTCACATTCCTGATACTGTATAGAAAAAACGTAATTATTAACGCGTATAATGTGTAAATAACAGCTGCGCTATCATGCATGCATTGACGGACTAAAGAGTACGTTAAGTTGTTACTACATCTTTAGTAATTATACAAAATCATTGAATCAGTGGGAATGTTTGGTACCTTGTCCCTTTAAAAGAGTTCTGAGCGATAGGAATTTTGTTTCGATGTTTCTTGGTGGCTATCACAACAGCTAAAAATACAAACATCACAAAAATGATAATACATGTAGCTATCACAGAGCCCACAATTACAGCAGTGTTTTCCATATCAACTTGTACTGGGCACTCCAAGCTATTGAAGTCAACAATAACTGTTGGACAAGTTGAATTGAGGTTGAGATCAAGATTCTGAATAATCACAATTAGAGTGGAATGAATCCATTTCTCTATATACTCAAGCACTTCCGATGTGAACAGATCACTTGAGCTCAACAATGTCGCCCTGTATGTCACATGTTGTGGAGAATCAGCAAAGCATTTCAGAAACGCGTTAAACAAGAAAGTTGAGTTTAAACGACAATTACAAGAAGCAATGACACCTTGTACAAGTGTGGCAGTGATGTCATCAGTTTTCTGAGCCATTTCAGAGGCAGTGTACTGACTGCAATCACGTATACCACCAAAACGGAGTTGAATTATAAGACCTGAAGTTAAGATAATTGTACTTCAATTAATTAACGAGTATCATGAATCGATTCAGGTATTCTTATATGCATGCATGAGTAACATGCACAGTTGCAATTGTTGCAACACTTCGTATAATTATGTATAAAAAAATTTTGTTATAGCTGACAAAACTATTAGCTACACACCTTTACAAGTTGGTACAGTACTCCAACTTCCATGCATCAGCCTGACAGGTCACTATGGATGATTCTGCCAGTTGATAACCAATGTTACAGCTGTAAAATGCGGCATCTCCAAATGATGTACCAACGAAAGTTCTGGACCCATTGGGAATTGTTGGAGGATTGTCGCAGGAGCCAGGCTGAGAAGCTACAGATGTGCATAAAAGCCATGTTACGTACAGTTTTTTTTTTAACAAGTCGAAAACTATTGATTATATACAATAAAGGTACAGTATATAGATCTATAATACCGGTGTGCTATATACTTGGCGCTTTAATTGTCACTTTGTATAGTTGCATTTTTAGTACGTGGGCATGGCGTATCTGTGTGTTATCGTTATAGTGTCTGCTAACCTCACAGTTCACTGTAGCTTGCCCGAGGGATGATAACTATAATTATACCCTAGTTTAAAGCATCCATGAAATGAACTCTCATGATCGCCAACCATTACAATGACTATATAATTATATATATCAGGGGCGTAGCTACCATTGTTTCCTGGTTGCCCAGAAACCCCCCCAGGAGCTGCTGAGAAAATTGGGCAGGGCTCCCTATAATTGAAATCATGCAGCCCTGCCCATCTTTTCACACGTGGCTGCAAATCAATAATCAGAGCAGCATTGTGAAGCGTTTCAATTTGGCTTTGTCTCAGCTAGTTAGTCTCAGCTAGCTAGCTACCTCAAACAAAGAAGACCAAGACTTAAGTTCTAGATCTAGTATCAATCCTGAATGCTCCAGTATTCTCAGACTCAGCTCTAAGCACAACTTTATTCAGGAAGTGTACAAGTTTAGAACAATCTCAGCCACATGAAACCTCTCAGGTAAATGACATTTAATTGTTGCTCAGCTAGACTAGCAATACACAATTGGCACCTGCATGCCTAGTATGTTACGTCTATAGCTAGCTAGCTTCTCACAAACATGTAAAAAAGTCATGAACAATAGTCAATAACAGTAGGTGTGCCCCAATCAAGAGGGTGTGGTACCGGAAGTGGGCGTGGTCACAAAAATTTCGCGGCGCTATCGCGCCGCTGATTTTTCTGCAGAAACCCCTGTCTCAAAAGTCTGGCTACGCCCCTGTATATATAATTATATATATAGTATTCGAACTTCGGCTAGCTTGACAAGTCATGCATGCACTGTCTGATCCTGAACTTTGATAGCCAGTGTCACAGGTGTATAGGTCACTATTCCTCCTGCTATACTATGCTTGTTGGTGTACCAGGTGACCCATTGAAAATTAATGGCGAGTAACAACTAGATCTATAGCTGTGATTTGTATGAATGATAGATTTTTTATGCTGTGTAAAGCAAATGATGCCACAAAATTGCTGTAGTAGGCTATTAAATAGGGATAGTGGACAGTGACACCCTTTATTACACCTAATAAAAAGTTAGTATACACAAATACATAATTAGTATAATTTTTATAGCCTTTATTATAGAATGCATACTTAAACAAGTTGGCCTTGGGCTCCAATTTCCGCTATCTTGACAGACAACAGTAGCTGATCCCAACAGTTGATAGCCAGAGTTACAGCTGTACACCACAGTCCCTCCTTGTATGATACTAGTGGGTGTGCCAGGAGATCCATTTGAGATAGAAGGAGGGGAACTACAAATGGCTGCATGCAATTATTTTACTCAAATAAATTTTATTGCATACATTATTTAATTATTATACCTAAGCAGGTTGATAGAGTATCCCAATTTCCACTAGCCAGGCATAACACTGTAGCTGATCCTGATAATTGGTACCCTGTGTTACAGGTGTATAGGGTGCCATATCCCCATATGTAGTGCCGGTGAAAGTCCTAGACCCATTGGGAATGGTCGGAGGGTCACCACAGGAGACAGCTATACAAAATAATATAGAAGGTTTAATTAGTATAGTTAATGCTGTAAAAAAAAAATTACAATCTTACGTGGGTAAGTCGGTCTAGTATTCCAACTTCCGCTACCCTCACAGTTCACTGTAGCTGATCCTGACAGTACGTAACCAGTATTACAGCTGTACGTCCCTGTTCCTCCAAATGTTGTACTTGTTGGTGTATCAGGTGACCCATTGGAAATAGAGGGAAGAGACCCACAGGAGACAACTATTATAATGGAAAGGCGATGCATTTTAATCTGACAATTAAAGTCTCCTAGCTACTCATTGCTCACTTTCACAAGTTGGTCTAGTACTCCAACCTCCGCTAGCCTCACAGGTCACTGTAGCAGATCCTGACAGTACGTAACCAGTATTACAGCTGTACGTCCCTGTTCCTCCAAATGTTGTACTTGTTGGTGTATCAGGTGATCCATTCGAAATAGAGGGAAGAGACCCACAGGAGACGACTATTATAATGGAAAGGCAGTGCATTTTAATCTGACAACTAGCTACTCATTGCTCACTTTCACAAGTTGGTCTAGTACTCCAACCTCCGCTAGCCTCACAGGTTACTGTAGCTGATCCTGACAGTACGTAACCAGTATTACAGCTGTACGTCCCTGTCCCTCCAAATGTTGTCTTTGTTGGTGTATCAGGTGACCCATTGGAAATAGAGGGAAGGGGCCCACAGGAAATGACTAAAATATATTATAAGAGGCAATGCATTTCAATATGTTACAGTCTCCTAGCTACTCATTGCTCACCTTCACAAGTCGGTCTAGTACTCCAACCTCCGCTAACCTCACAGTTCACTGTAGCTGATCCTGACAGTACGTAACCAGTATTACAGCTGTACGTCCCTGTCCCTCTAAATGTTGTACTTGTTGGTGTATCAGTTGACCCATTGGAAATAGAGGGAAGGGGCCCACAGGAGATGACTAAGATGCAATGCATTTCAATATGTTACAATCTCGATCCATATAGTCATCGCTCACCATCACAAGACGGTCTAGTACTCCAACCTCCGCTAGCCTCACAGGTCACTGTAGCTGATCCTGACAGTACATAACCAGTATTACAGCTGTACGTCCCTGTCCCTCTAAATTTTGTACTTGTTGGTGTACCAGGTGACCCATTGAAAATAGAGGGAAGGGGCCCACAGGAGATGACTAAGATGCAATGCATTTCAATATGTTACAATCTCGATCCATAGTCATCGCTCACCATCACAAGACGGTCTAGTACTCCAACCTCCGCTACCCTCACAGTTGACTGTAGCTGAACTTAACAGTACGTAACCAGTATTACAGCTGTACGTCCCTGTCCCTCCAAATGTTGTACTTGTTGGTATATCAGGTGACCCATTGGAAATAGAGGGAAGGGGCCCACAGGAGATGACTAAGATGCAATGCATTTCAATCTTGATCCATATTTATCGCTCACCTTCACAAGTTGGTCTAGTACTCCAACCTCCGCTAGCCTCACAGGTCACTGTAGCTGATCCTGACAGTACGTAACCAGTATTACAGCTGTACGTCCCTGTCCGTCCAAATGATGTACTTGTTGGAGTATCAGGTGACCCATTGGAAATAGAAGGAAGAGACCCACAGGAGACGACTATTATAATGAAAAGGCGGTGCATTTTAATCAGACAACTAGCTATATATACTCATTGCTCACTTTCACAAGTTGGTCTAGTACTCCAACCTCCGCTACCCTCACAGTTCACTGTAGCTGATCCTGACAGTACGTAACCAGTATTACAGCTGTACGTCCCTGTCCCTCCAAATGATGTACTTGTTGGTGTATCAGGTGACCCATTGGAAATAAAGGGAAGGGGCCCACAGGAGATGACTAAGATGCAATGCATTTCAATATGTTACAATCTCGATCCATAGTCATCGCTCACCATCACAAGTTGGTCTAGTACTCCAACCTCCGCTAGCCTCACAGTTCACTGTAGCTGATCCTGACAGTACGTAACCAGTATTACAGCTGTACGTCCCTGTCCCTCCAAATGTTGTACTTGTTGGTGTATCAGGTGACCCATTGGAAATAGAAGGAAGAGACCCACAGGAGACGACTATTATAATGGAAAGGTGGTGCATTTTAATCTGACAACTAGCTATATATACTCATTGCTCACTTTCACAAGTTGGTCTAGTACTCCAACCTCCGCTAGCCTCACAGTTCACTGTAGCTGATCCTGACAGTATGTAACCAGTATTACAACTGTACGTCCTTGTCCCTCCAAATGTTGTACTTGTTGGAGTATCAGGTGACCCATTGGAAATAGAGGGAAGAGACCCACAGGAGACGACTATTACAATGTGCATTTTAATCTGACAATTAAAGTCTCCTAGCTACTTATTGCTCACTTTCACAAGTTGGTCTAGTACTCCAACCTCCGCTAGCCTCACAGTTCACTGTAGCTGATCCTGACAGTACGTAACCAGTATTACAGCTGTACGTCCCTGTCCCTCCAAATGTTGTACTTGTTGGAGTACCAGGTGATCTATTGGAAATAGAGGGAAGAGACCCACAGGAGACGACTGTTATAATGGAAAGGCGGTGCATTTTACAATTAAAGGCTATTCATTGCTCACTTTCACAAGTCGGTCTAGTACTCCAACCTCCGCTAGCCTCACAGGTCACTGTAGCTGATCCTGACAGTACGTAACCAGTATTACAGCTGTACGTCCCTGTCCCTCCAAATGTTGTACTTGTTGGAGTACCAGGTGATCCATTGGAAATAGAGGGAAGAGACCCACAGGAGACGACTATTATAATGGAAAGGCGGTGCATTTTAATCGACAATTAAAGTATCCTATAGCTATTCATTGCTCACTTTCACAAGTCGGTCTAGTACTCCAACCTCCGCTAGCCTCACAGTTCACCGTAGCTGATCCTGACAGTACGTAACCAGTATTACAGCTGTATGTCCCTGTTCCTCCAAATGTTGTACTTGTCGGAGTACCAGGTGACCCATTGGAAATAGAGGGAAGAGATCCACAGGAAATGACTATTATAAGATGCAATACATTTCAATACGTTACAGTCTCCTAGCTACTCATTGCTCACCTTCACAAGTTGGTCTAGTACTCCAACCTCCGCTAGCCTCACAGTTCACTGTAGCTGATCCTGACAGTACGTAACCAGTATTACAGCTGCACGTCCCTGTCCCTCCAAATGTTGTACTTGTTGGAGCACCAGGTGATCCATTTGAAATAGAGGGAAGAGACCCACAGGAGACAACTATTATTATTATTATTATTATTATGTGAACTTTACAGCTATGCACAAAAGAAATTAAGTGAAAATTATTAGGTGAGAGGAAATAGCTGACAGACTTACTCCAACATTGGAGCAGCTGATGTATATTATATAATCTATAGAGTGATAAGTATAGTTAACAGAGGATCCTATATATATATGACATTTAGAGCATGGGCAAACCATATGAAATGAACATAAGTTATTTGTGTCAAAGTTTTCTAGAAAATCTGACACTAAAAAGTCCGAAGTCTTTTTCTTGATTGTTCCTAGAGATGAATCTAGATTTATTAAATTCGACGGCAATTTATTCCATACTTTTGCAATTCTAATGAAGTAGAAGTGTCTTGAATAGTTATTTCTAGCAAATTTAATTTGAAGGGAATGGCCTGAGCAGCCTGCCCTGGTTTTGGATGAAGTGAAAGATACTAGTTCTCTTATATCGTCCGACTGCTGCTGCATATATTTCACAATAAACATGATATCTTGCAGTTCAAACCATCTCATGAGGGGCAATAACTTTAATTTGCAGAGTCTTGCTTTGTAGTCTGATACATAATCATTAAGGATATATTTTGTGGCTCTGCGTTGCACTTTTTCTAGTGACTTGATATCCTTTATTAATTTAGGTCTCCACAACTGCGAGCAATATGTTAAGTGAGTTCTGACAAGAGACAGATATAATTGTTTCTTTAAATTAGTTGAATAGTTTGTTGGAATGATCCTTCTATAATGGGCGAAATAGGTTTGAATCTGATACAGTCTCGATCCATACTCATTGCTCACTGTTACAAATCGGTCTGGTACTCCAAGTTCCACTAGCCTCACAGTTCACTGTAGCTGATCCTGACAGTACGTAACCAGTCTCACAGCTGTATGTCACTGTCCCTCCAACAGTTGTACTTGTTGGTGTATCAGGTGACCCATTAGAAATAGATGGAGGAGAGTTACAATTCACAGCTATAGATAATTGGGGCGAGCGTAGCGAGCCTTATTGGGGCGAGCGAAGCGAGTCCCTACCTAGTCTTCAACGTTGCAATTTTGTCTGTATGTATGTATGTATGTATGTATGTATGTATCCATACGTCATGGACCGGCACAATTTGCTTTTGGGACTCATGATCCTTACCGACTTCCACGTCGATGTTAATAAAATATTGAATACAGACATACGTAGATCTACATCTTGATGAAGTGTCGAACAAGGAACGGGTATGATCGTGTCACAGTGAATGCCAAAGTATTGATGGTTTCACCTAAGGCCCAGATATCAGATGGGCTCTGGAAACAAGATGTTCATATTGCAGATTCCACGACATCAACTAAGCTAATTCTTTTTGAGAACAAGATTGATTCGCTTGTAAAAGGTGAAACATACAAATTTGAAAACATTCTTGTCAATGAGTTCCAGCACGAAAAATATCTTCAAGTACCTCGCAACAGGTCAACAGTGACAAAAATTGAGGAACTGCCAAATGTTGTGGTCCATGATGATGTCCCAGACACTTTCCCAACTGTACCATCAGCTGAAATTGTAGGTGTTTTATCACTCGACTCGTATATCTCATGTCTCAACTGCAAAAGTAAGATCACCATCTCAACTGACACTACAGGCAAATGCAACAAATGCTCATTGATTCAAAGTCTTCGTCACTCCACAAAGCAATTGAGAGCTAAAGTTATCATAAGCACACCAGGTGGAAACTATCTTACATTGGACGTATTTGGCCAAAATGTAGCAGCAATTGCTGAAATAGATGAAGCCGAAGTCACTGTTGACAACCTAATCTCTGCACAGCCCTTCTCATGTTCTTATAATGGTACTGTCATGAACTCAGTTACGCGACCTTGATAACTACCAGTGCGAATGTAAAATGCTTCTACTATACGTATACTAAATTAATAACCTTGAATTTAAATACAACATATTTCTTTTAATTCGTAAAACAAGCATGTTTTCTTACGCTCGCCCCACAATGTTCAACATTCTCCTAGTCTTAGTGACCTCGGTAGACAATTTCTCTGTATGTATGTATGTATGTATGTATGTATGTTATGGTAATGGTACGGTCGGCCTGATAGCCGGTTTTTACACATGCGGTCCTTACCAATTTAGTGTATTCTTTGTGTATTTTGCACAAGCATAAGAAAAAGTTTCGAATACTGACAACGAACGCAAGCAAGAAAGGCTTCGAATAAGGAGGGATCGAGAGAGACAAGCAAGAGCCCAAGAAACAGCTGAAGAGAAAGAAGTCAGGCTAGCCAAACGCAGAGAAAAGCACAGGGCACTCAAGATTCAAGGTAACCATTGCACTGGATGCCAATAGAGCATCCCAGCAACTGAGACGGGACACAGAGACTCCTGAGGCCAGGCAGGCACGCCTACAGCAAATGGCTGCTTCCACCCAAGCCAGCAGAGCTTCAGGTAAGTACAGGCGGCGTACAGGTGATACAAGCCAGTGTAATTTTCATTACAGAGACTCCTGAGGCCAGGCAGGCACGCCTACAGCAAATGGCTGCTTCAACTCAAACCAGCAGAGCCTCGGGTAAGTGCCAGTGGCGTTCATGATGATAAGCCAGTGTTTTTTTTCTACAGAGACTCCTGAGGCCAGACAGGCACGCTTGGAACAAGACAGGCATATAGGTATTCACAACACATAGATGTGAACCACCTGTACTGCTAACACGCTCGCCCCATGACACCTTGTGTCACCCTAGTTATACGTAAACCCCAGTTATATTGATTATAGTATGCATGCCTATAGTAATTACCTATGCACGTAGGTACGGAGATCCAGAAAACAAAATCAATTTCTTCCATTTCACAAATAGCTGTGGCAGATCCCAACAGTTGGTACCCAGGGTTGCAGCTGTACGTTGCTGAATAGGACATACTTGAAGAGATGTAGCCATTTTGAATAGTAGGTGGTGTTGAGCAGCTGGATGGAGAAGGACCTAAAACTGGACAATATATAGATCTACGGATCTATAATTATGGGCACAACCTCTAGATTTGTTTATTGTTTAGAATACCTTGTTTCTAGAGGAATTTTGTTTTATAATGTGTTTTGGCAGCAATCACAACAGTATCAATCATCTGTTCAGTACTAAAAAGTTTATCACACCCGTAATGTGATTTAAATGCGTACCGGTATTATATCCATGGATTGGCTGACTAGATTGTGTGACAGGGTTGATTCATACATGATTAAAATGGACTCAGTATTGAAGTCCAGGTGGAACCTACCTCCGACATGGATTGGTGATACGAATGGACTTTCGAGTGATGGAAATTTTGCTTTTACCATGTAAGAGATAGATCTATTGACAACCACGTGCAGCAATAAATAAAACAACGGGCAACTAAATAACGATAATTGTAGCAATCACAGATCCCATAATAATAGCAGTGTTATATTCATGGCTGATATAAGAGGTTGTTGTACAGGGTATTCCAGTCAGCAATAACTGTTGGACAGGTTGCATCCCGGTTGACACGAAGATTCTGGATGATCACAGTTAAAGCGGAACGACTCGGCTAAGTATTTCGTATAAGAAGGTCAGTGGAGTTTAGTAGCCTCCATCGCATGCAGGCCTTCCTTTCTGTTCTTTGTCACAGCTTCCTTTTTCTTAGTTCTTTTTTTAATTCCTGCCGTAATACTTATATTGAAAGAACAGAAAAAGGAGGGCCTGCGAAGGTGGCTAGGAGTTTAGTGCCAACCAATAATTATTTTCAACGAAGTGACTATTTGACTATGCGATTAATTTCTGCGCACAACCTCTAGATTTGTTGATTGTTTAGAATACCTTGTTTCTAGGAATTTTGTTTTTTGATGTGTTTTGGCAGCAACCACAACATCAATAAGTAAACAAGTACCCAAAAAATAGACCATAATAATAGGCACGATTTAAATGACTTGCACGAAAACTTTTTCTGGGATATTGTAGGTAAATCTATACCAGCATATATTTGTCGGGTGTGACAAGGATGATTATAATTAACAGAACTCCCCTGAGTGATAGGAATGTTGCATGCTTAGATTTATCACAGTGTCAACCAGCAGTACATAATAAACCTATAATTGCATGCATGTAGCTTTCACAGATCCCATACTAACAGCAGTGTTATCCATAGCTAATGAAGGAGGTTGTTGTACTGAACATTTCAAACTATTGAAGTCAGCAATAACTGCATGTAGATCTAGTTGGACAGGACAGGTTAATTGCATGCATTGAGGTTGAAATGAAGTCCTGAATGATCACAGTCTTATAGTTGTGATTAGAATTTGAAATCCAAAGATATGCACATGCTAGGAGGGAAGTATAAGAACAACATCAGTACATACACCGATAGGAGCTTGATTGAACGGCACAACGGACTATGTAAGAGTGTACATTTAGTGAGTATTTACATCTAGTGTGATTCAGTCATTGTTCCTTTTTTCTTGGGGTGTGTATCATGATCAAGTCTTCAGCGTCTGCCCGTATGCAGGACAAGAAAGGACTCATGTCAAATATGTATATATAAACTATATACAAGTAGTACATGAGGTAGATCGCTAATCAGTGAATGACGTCATAACAAATAATTGATGAGGCAATGAAATCAATAAGGCGGAGGTTGACCAGAAACTTTACTTTCATTAACAATAAACCGGCAGACATTCCAGATTATCATCAAACCTCTTTCAGTATATAGCTGCAGGCCTTCATTGTGGTGCACAAAAGTTTGCATTGCAGATCATTTTGTGAGCGTCGGATTTTTAGAGACGGACAAATATTGATAAGCTACTCTAAAAGTGTTTCAAACTATTTATTAGCCATCAGTTTGATGTACTACAATTACTTTCTTTTTTTGTATGATTTTTATCAAGGGGAATTAAAAAAGGAGAAAACAAAGCCTCACCCCTCATCAATTTTTGATACCTCTTTGGCCTAACTTTTGGCCACCAAATATACATTAATTTGCAGCAACGTATTATCAAACTACATACTGACAGCATTTCACACAATAAAAATAAGTGCACTAATTAATCTACATTACAGTCATGGTACACTAAGTGCTATATATAAATGTTAATACATTGTCAAGCATAATTATTATTATTTTTAGTCCAACAAAACAATTATAGTCACTATACTGGGGTTCCATTTTAGTTGAGGTCAAGGTGATCTTTTCTTCAAAGTCGTTTGTCCGTACGCAGGACAAGGGTCCACGTCAAAGCTGTACTGATTCTTGCCATCTTTCACCACAGGAGGTCCTACCTCATCATACTCTGGGTATGCTGTTGCCTCAGGCACTTCATACTCCGTAGAGAGTGAGGGGATACCCACATGGGGGCGAGGGATGGTTGGGAAATTAGTTCCGGTAGTGTTCAGATTTCTGTTACTGCTGCATTTTAGAACAAAAATGAATGTTCATTGTTTTAAAGCTCTGTGTATAATTATTACTATGTTATGAAATACCTTGTCGTTTCTAAAGAGTCCCGGTTATTGGCAGTTTTGCTTCGACGTCTCTTGATGAGAATAAAAACAACAAACAGAACGAACATAAAAATAACAATAGCCATTACAGAGCTTGTAATAACAGCAATGTTATCCAAAACGGACAAAGGGTCTTGTACTGGGCATTCCAAGCTATCGAAGTCAGCAATAACTGTTGGACAAGTTGAATTGAGGTTAAGATTAAGATTCTGAATAATCACACTTGAAGTGGAATGAATCCATTTCTCTATATACTCAAGCACTTTTGATGTGGACAGATCACTTGAGCTCAACAATGTTGCTCTGTATGTCACATGTTGTGGAGAATCAGCAAAGCATTTCAGAAACGCGTTAAACAAGAAAGTTGAGTTTAAACGACAATTACAAGAAGCAATGACACCTTGCACAAGTGTGGCAGTGATGTCATCAGTTTTCTGAACCATTTCAGAGGCAGTGTACTGACTGCAATCACGTACACCACCAAAACGGAGTTGAATTATGATACCTAAAGTTCATAATTGTGAAATTAATCAACGAATTAATTCAGGTGTTCTTATGTGCATGTGTAACACAGTTGCTATTTCGTATTCTCACCTCTACATGATAAATTTGGCAAACTCCAAACACCAGCAGTGCCATTATTATTGCTGCAGAGTCTCGTACCGTTTCCAGAGAGACGGTAGCCAGTGTTACAGCTGTGTTGAGCTACTGTTCCTTCTAGTATGACGGAACTGCTTGGAAGGTAAGCAACCACTCCATTCACAAGAGTGAGAGGAGGACAAATTGCTGCATTGAAATTAATAGCAACTGACAGAACTATGAGCTATACATACACACCTTTACAAGTTGGTCTAGTACTCCAACTTCGACTAGCCTGACAGGTCACTGTAGCTGATCCTAAACGTTGATATCCACTGTTACAGGTGTAAAATGCCGACTCTCCAAATGATGTACCAACAAAAGTCCTGAATCCATTGGGAATGGTCGGAGGATTGTCACAAGAGCCAGGCTGAGGAGCTACTGTAACAGATGTGCAAAAAGCAATTGCATGCATGTATTTTATTATGTATGATACAAGTCGAAACAAAAACTAAATGGAATTTACAATAAAGATGTATAGATGTATAGATGTACATAAAAGTGATGAACTGAAAACTATAGCTGTTTATAGAAAGCTTGTGAAGCTGAGGAATCAACATAGTTTTAAAGCAAGAAAACTCTATATCATTACAACCAATACAACTTGGTCTTACTACTCCAACTTCCACTAGCTTGACATGTCACCTGACACTTGGAATACTCAGAAACTGCCACCTACGCCTGAAACACTGTGTTACAGAAGTAGGTGGCGGTTTCTCCAAAGGATGTACCTTAGTTAAAAGTCAAACCGCCCATTGTCACTGTAAAAAAGATGGAGCTGTGTAGTTTTCACAGAAAGTACCAACATAATTCTCTTGGACGGGCGCTTGCACGGTTCAGTAGCCACATAATAAAATATCCGCCCACCCCTTGTTTAGCCTAAATGAAGCTATCAAAACAAGTGGCCGGTTCGACGGTTAACTACGGAATATACCAGTGGATGTCCAAAATAAAAAACAATAGTTGGAGGGTTGCACAGGAGACAGCTGTTATACAGATCAAGGATCATGTTTGTTATTCTTCTCAGAAAAGTTATTACGCGATGTGCTATGAATGTGTCAATTGAAAACTGAACTTTCAATAACAAACAAGCAAGATGATTGCATGGGTCTTTGATTCGTACCAGCTCTACTTAAGATAATATATACTGCTCACCATTACAGCTTGGTATTGTGCTCCAACTTCCGCTAGCCTGGCACATTACTGCAGCTGATCCTGAACGTTGATAGCCATTGTCACAGATGTAGGTGACCATCTCCCCAATTGTTGTATCAGTGAAAGTCCTGGACCCATTGGGAATAGTGGGAGGGTTGCCACAGGAGACAGCTACGGATGTAGAGACATACACATGAAATCAGGCCACTTGTATAAGGTTTGATTGCTTCTATTATTTAGTATATATACGTGGGCAAGTTGGTCTTGCACTCCAACTTCCACTAGCTTGACAGGTCACTGTAGATGATCCTGACAGTTGATAGCCATCGTCACAGGTGTATGTGGCCGTATCCTCAAATATCGTACCAGTGAAGGTCCTGGACCCATTGGGAATGGTCGGAGGGCTACCACAGGGGACAGCTATACAGATGTACAGACATAATTATATATACACATGAGATCAGATCATTAATTTTGTATAGAATTATTACGTGGGCAAGTCGGTGCAGTACTCCAACTTCCACTAGCCTGACAGATCATTGTAGCTGCTCCTGACAGTTGGTACCCAGTGTTACAGGTGTAGATGGCCGTATCTCCAAATGTGGTGCCAGTGAAAGTCCTGGACCCATTGGGAATGGTCGGAGGGTTGCCACAAGAGATAGCTACAGAATTATGCATGTACACACTAGCTCATGCATATAACTATAAAAGTATTAAAACCATTAACGTGCACAATTTGGTGATTTTGGTGCATTTAAGAATCTTACGTGAGCAACTTGGTCTTGCAGTCCAACTTCCATTAGCCTGACAGGTCACTGTTGTAGACGACCTAGCGTTCAATTGGAGACAGATCGGCCTGGGGTCGAGGCTAATACTCTATTAGAAAGAGTACTCAAATAGACTGTACATGCACAGGTCGCATTCTGCCAGACCTACGTCACAATTAAAGTACATAATTTATACTCTTGTAACCATGCACATGCAGCCAATTGAGATACAATTGAACAATGCTGATGGAATGAAAGCACCGCGGGTGCTGATGCCTCGGTGGAGGTGCCAAAGCTACATAACATAAAGCTACTATAGCTAGCTTTTATACACACATTGATTATAATTATAATTATCATGATGAACATTTTTAATTTTGCTGCATGTAGAATCCACAGGGAAACTCAATGAGTGGGTAATGACCGACGATGATTGTTGTTAATAACGATCGACGCCAAAAGTTCAAGTCTAATGGTGGCTGCAAGTACGTCAGCAGAGCCTTGCAGCTCTCTTCTCACTCTTGCAGCTGCTATCAATAGCTAACGTTCTAGTGCAGAGCTAACTACTAAGTAGAGTAGCAACACTCGGTGAACAAGTTTTGCTATGGACTCTTCTGAAAAGCTGCAATGTGCATTCCAAGTAAGTAAAACTAGGCATAACTCGAGAACGAAGCTTTATTTTGCAAATCCACAAATACCAAGCCAAGAAAAACATGCACATGCGTCTCAAAGACCCCTCTAAACACTTAAACAAGTGCCCCCTGATAGTGAGTATAATTTGGAAATGAATCCTGATTGTCGTGAAGTAGGGCCAAGCCAACTTAATTACATGCATCACAGAATGCAGCGGGTCTCTTTTTGAAAATCTAAAAAATCCTACAAACCACCCACTCCATACCCTTATAAGGCTTATTTGTGACCACAACTTACCAGTGTGGTTTGGGAAGCCTAACAATTTAGTCAAGAAAACATGACTAGAAGCCTATAGAAAATCACTCATGCATGCATTGAAAATTTCCTAATTCACATGCAGTTTATGGTTGTGACGTAGGTTGGACAGAACGCCTACATGTACTGGGGTTTTAAGTGGAGTTGCATACTCTTCCTAATGAACTCTTGATACCTAAGCATATTGGTGTAGTACTCCAACTTCCACTAGCCTGACAGGTCACTGTAGCGGATCCTAAACGTTGGTAGCCATTGTTACAGGTGTATGTCACTGTTCCTCCTGCTACTGTGCTTGTTGGTGTACCAGGTGACCCGTTGGAAATTGATGGTGGGGAGCCACAAATAGCTGTGATTACGATGACAGAAGTGTACAGTTATTATAGCTTACAGCAGAATGCATACACATAATGAGCATGTAACATAGATATACCTAAACAATTTGGCCTCGGGCTCCAATTTCCGCTATCTTGACAGACCACAGTAGCTAATCCCGACAGTTGATAGCCAGAGTTACAACTGTACATCACAGTCCCTCCTTGTATGATGCTAGTGGGTGTGCCAGGAGATCCATTTGAGATAGAAGGAGGGGATCCACAGATGGCTGCAATGAGCGATTAACACATTTTTATTAAATAGAGAGTTTATTAGGAAGAGTATAATAATAATACTCTATTAGAAAAAGAGTGCTCAAATAGACTGTACATGCACACGTCGCATTCTGCCAGACCTACGTCACAATTAAAGTACATAATTTATACTCTTGTAACCATGCACATGCAGCCAATTGAGATACAATCGAACAATGCTGATGGAATAACATCATCACTCATACAAGTCTCATTATTTATGCTTTTAATGCAACTGCAAATTGTGTTAATAAATTAACAAAAGCATGAAAAATCGCTCTGTGTTAGACTAGCTAAATATAATTATATAGGCCAAGCCAACTTATAACATGTTTCACGGACTTTCATTAGCAATTTATAGACCAGCCAGGCCTGTAATATATACCTTATTATTACGGGTAATTTTAGCATTTTCAGATTTTTCTCTGTTTTTAGGATACTATTTTTGGCGGATTTGTAGCAAATACATTACCACAGTATTAGTAAAGTACGAGTTTTTAAATTAAATGGAAAGTTTGGAGTCAGACACAGATGAAAAAAGGGCTAGATTGCTTAGCATACTCTCAAAAGTACATTACATTACAAAAGTACATTAGAAAAAAACAAAAACAAATGTACTTACTTTTTTTAATGAGATTCAATTGCGTTATTATTAGCGTGTACTTAATTTAGCGTTAATTACAAATTCACTAAAATTCGCTAAAATTAGTACCCGTTTATAATAAGGTATAATCGTGAACTCATTAAAAATGAAGGGAAAGTGGGTGTTTTGAGAAATTGTTAGGCTTCCCAAACCACACTGGTAAGTTGTGGTCACAAATAAGCCTTATAAGGGTATGGAGTGGGTGGTTTGTAGGATTTTTTAGATTTTCAAAAAGAGACCCGCTGCATTCTGTGATGCATGTAATTAAGTTGGCTTGGCCCTACTTCACGACAATCAGGATTCATTTCCAAATTATACTCACTATCAGGGGGCACTTGTTTAAGTGTTTAGAGGGGTCTTTGAGACGCATGGTCATAGGGCTCAATAAGTTTCTCGGGGTAGAAAGTGAAACACAGATTATTTCTGAGCTACACATAGACTAATCCATTTTAGAAGCATCACGTGAACCACTTCCATTGCCAATCCCTCTCTACTCTATCTATGGTGTAATAGCAGGAGTTACAAATCTTACGTTGACAAATTGGTATAGTGCTCCAACTTCCACTGGCTTGACATGTAACAGTGGATGATCCTGACAGTACGTAACCAGTATTACAGCTGTACGTCCCTGTCCCTCCAAATGTTGTCCTTGTTGGAGTACCAGGTGACCCATTGGAAATAGAGGGAGAGGGACCACAATCCACTATAATTACATAATTTATATACACCACAATTAATTGTAGCATTCATACTTACCTATCATACATGTGGCTATAGAGTCCCAGTAAAAGTCTTCCCTTTCACAAATTGCTGTGGGGGATCCAGACAGTTGGTACCCTGTGTTGCAGCTGTACGTTGCTGAGAAGGACGTTCTTGAAGAGACGTAGCCATTTGAATAGTAGGCGGTGTTAAGCAGCTGAGTGTAGGAGGACCTAAAACTGGACATAAATATATATAGATGAACGGTAATCGCCATTATTAAAAACAGGCTGGCTACTGATTGACACCTTCAACAATGCAGAGAATAAACATGCTCCGTAGATGCAGTATTTCATTTTAGAGATCTTGTAGAAACAGTAGATCTACCTGATTATATATATATATATAAATAACTAAAACAAAAGTTTTCACCAGGATTACAGATCTATACTACACCATGGCACATGCATGCAATGAGCTCATCTATATTAAAATGAGCACTGTTGTTCACAGTCTGCACAGACTATATGTAAATTATGTGCACACCTCTATATTGTTTAGAATACCTTGTTTCTATAGAGGAATTTGAATTTGGTGTTTTAGCCGCAATTCACAAACAATAGAAAATTGCCATCATCAGATCAGTACCAAAATAGAAATTTGTTACACACCCGTAAAAATAGCTATATTGTAACAGATCCACTCAATCTATTGTGCATGTGACAAGGATGGTACGGATGTTATCCATAGCTCAAAGGATGTTATTGTATTGCATGAGCATTCAAGTCAGCAATAACTGTTGGACCACACGTAATGGTATTGTAATGTGTATAACATGTTGCATTGAGTAATATGAGCATACCCAACTAATAGATCGGTCTTCCTTCAACTTTACTAGCCAATAAAACGTAATCACTCAACTATCTTACTGCATGCTCCCACTAATTGGGGAAATTTGCTATAAACAGTTGTTTTTCATCAATAATATTTATTGCACTTGGGTCCAGCAGGAGTTATGTCTATATATACTAGGTTGTGCATTCAGTTCTTTTAGCATACTATTATACTGAGCATAATTCGGCCACATTCTTACGCTGCTGATTCTTCACTATTATTTTCATGTTTCTATCATCTTAAGAATTGTACACAGCTTGACTTCACATTGTGTTTTAGCAATTTTCCACGCTACATATTCCAACAAGAGAAGAATTAAAGTATAAAACAACAGCTCGCACTGAAATCGTATATACATTAATTAATCCAAATCCACATGCCCGTCCGCTAAATATCATGTGATAAGCAGAATGGAATAGAAGTGAGAGTGAAATATTTAGGGGGCCGGACTATATATAAACGATATCCCAATGGTCATCGTCATAGAGTCTCTCTAATACCCCAACTGTTTAAATTTACCACAGAAAATTGACAGAAAAGGGGAAAGTAGTCTATAGAGTTAGAGTTTTTACCCATACCTTCAACAATGCAGTGCCAGAGAAAAAAGATCAAGAGTGCTCTGGCTTGGTTCATGTAGTACGCCATTTTATAACTCAATTCAGTGCCAAACTGGGAATCATGTAAGGTAATTGCTTTTTTAGCTTCTACCCACTTAACTGGATGTATATGTAGCTATATAATTATAGTTGCTTTTGCATAATTAGTACTTATGGTAGATATACATACATGCATTTACAGGCAAACCTTTCAACATGCAAAGACAACGAATATTTGTCACGAAAATTGATCACATACCGAATTGAACATTCATGTGTTGCCGGCGGAATAAAATAATTTCAGTAATCCATAGATATCATTGTCATTGATATACAACTAAGCTATAATAGCGAGATATTTTTGAGGCATAAAATATTTGCAGTTTTCGCTGATTGACCTCAAACTTCGAAAACAAAGACCACAAACGTCATCATGAAATTTCATTTCAGTAATGGATATTGTTGCCTTTTGACCTCTGAGATCAAAGGAATAGCAAGTGCCAATACATGGCATAATTTTTTATTGCAGTAAGGTGACCTTTCGGTAAAGGTTCCCACCTCCCACCCAAACTATCAAATCATTGCTTTTATAGTGACACATTCAACGAGACATTAATGATTCCTGTGGGAAATTTACTAGACACCATATGCATGCATGGTTTCGATGCAATTACTATTTCATTTCCAGCCACCAAAAACAGAACAAAATGTATACCGAATTATTTTTTTCACATCTACGCAGCAAGTGGTTCTATGCTGGTTTCTATATGCAACAAAGGGTTTTTAAGGCATGGCATTTCGTGACACAAGCTGTTTATTGTCCCGGTAGTAGATTGTGGTCAAGGGCCTTAATTTAGCCATGTGAATGACCATTATCCAAATAAGCTATGTAGAATTTATAGTGGTCAGGTTAATAGTGTTGTTGTTGAGTGAGTGACTCTATGAGAAACCACGCACTCAAATGGTCAAAATAATAGTAAATGACCTTCCGCTACCTATAATTATAGCCTGACAGGTCACTGCAAATGAACGATCCTGAAAGTTTGTAGCTAGTGTTACAAGTGTAGGTGGCAATCATGCATAAATTCCAAATTTCACTATTGCTACTTAGAGAAGAGAGTATCGAACGTAGGCATACTGTACATCAGACACATGCGGAGAGTAACGTGACTTCCTGTATCTGTCACAAGCTTGGAATTTGCACACTGACCAATCCAAGCGTGGGTGATGTAATCTATTTTCTTTTACTTATTACATCACCCACGCTTGGATTGGTCAGTGTGCAAATTCCAAGCTTGTGACAGGTACAGGAAGTCACATTAATCTCTGCCATATACCTCTGATATACAGTATGCCTACGTTCGATACTCTCTCTCTATAATAATTATACTCTTGCTAAAAGAGAAAAAGGTTTTGATGCATGCCAATAAACCATGCATTTCAGTACGTTGATGATCATTATCAGTTGTACTAAGGATTAATTTCAGTGTTTAAGTTTTGTAAGAGGGTCTCGTCAAGGTGAACAAGTGTTATACACATGCATGCCGCTTGACTGCAATTCTATAGGGGACGCGGACTGTAATATTTTTTTTACATAAACGATATATCCGATTGCATGGTCACTGTCATAATACCAAAATATCACAACTCAGGAAATCGACAAAAATCGATTATTACTCTTGCACATTACCATGATCATTTTTTAGGAAAGAGAAGTTTGTATGGTCAATATTATAGTCTATGTTAAACAACATTATAATTATTCTCAGCACTCTTCCTTCTTTAGACCACTGAGGAGACAATAATGACTGATATTCCACCCAATGGCATTCCATAATAATTATATCTGTACTTATATAGAATCACGAATTTTGCTTTGATACTTCTTGAAGGCAATCACAACAACAAACAACACAATGACAGTCGCCATGGCAGCGCCCAAAATAATAGTAGTGAAATCTGGTGTATGGGTGTTCAAGTGTGAAACCACATGTAATTCTACGAGAACCAGTTCCTCATTTTTTGGGTCCAATTATCCCCCTCATACAAATCAATGGTATTATTTAATAATAATTACCCTGTCAAAAGTGAGCTCATAACTTCCACTTGTAACTAGCACGTCATTTGGCAGTTGGGATGAGGAGAGAGTTACTTCACACCTGTATTCTGCCTCATAGCTAGGATAAAGTTAAGCTTTCAAAACTCAAAGTAGATAAACTTGAATTTGAAATCAGCTGCTCATCATTTTTTAGCCATTTGAAAATAAATGATGGCTGAAATATCTCGGCTTCATGCGCATGTCTCTTGCTATCAATCACTGCCCTTTGTGATGGACTACAAGCTAGTAGGTAGGATCAACACTGCCGGCCCTTGTTGACAGGTGTGTTGTTTCTGCAAATCTCTCTGCTTTTGTTTTTTGGTTCCTAATCACGCCCATGCAGATACAATCAATACCAGGCCTAGTTGGCGGCCTAGCTAAAAACAACGAGGCTGGAAATGAGGCTAATAATTATCATGCATATTAATTTTTAGAATTGGGTTATTAATTTTAGAGGTTAGCTAAGTTGTTCATAGGTAGACCTGTGAAAAATCAGCTTGTTCCACACATACGTTCTCATCTGGCAGCTGTCTGATTATACATTCTGTTTTATACGATAGGTAAGAACTACAAATCTTACATGGGCAAGTTGGTACAGTACTCCAACTTCCACTAACCTAACAAGTCACAGTGGATGATCCTGAATGTTGGTAACCAGTGTTACAAGTGTAGGTGGCCATATCCCCACTGAAATGTCGTACCAGTGAAGGTTCTGGACCCATTATAATATAGCCTTTATCGGCTATACCTTAATAATAATTATTGGTAAAAAAAGTCACAATTCACGAATAATAATTAACCTCTATCATGACATCAATAATTATTATGGTCATTCCTTTCATTAAGTGTAACATATAATTATGTCATTACTGTTAACCAATGTAAAACCTGTTTCCACTGTAACAACTGTGATGTGGAGATAGACACATAAAATTGGGCCAATTGTTGATTTATTCGGTAGCAATTAAGAGTTTACGAATCTTACGTGGACAAGTTGGTGCAGTACTCCAACTTCCACTATATATAGCCAGACGTCTCATTGTAGCTGATCCTGGCAGTAAGTACTCAGTATCACAGCTGAATAGGTCACTGTTCCTTCGTAAGTTGTCCTTGTTACAAGGACAACTTGAGCAGCTGGATGGAGAAGGACCTAAAACTGGACACAAAGTGCATACATGAATGATAATTAAAACAGACTGGCTAGGTTAATATTATAGCTACACTGATAATTATGATACATTCAACAATGCAGAGAAGAAAGATTAACTACTGGCTCGGTACATGCAGTAGATCTAGTTCATTTTGAGATCTTGGAAACATTAGATCTTAGTATAACTTTATTGTGCCGAAGGTCGCCAGGATTTGATAATTATTATGTAATTATATAATTATTATGAGCACCTACTTTGTTGTCAACCATAGAGGTCTACACAAACGACACTCTAGATTTGTTTATTGTTTGGAATACCTTGTTTCTATAGAGGAATTTTGCTTTTTGATGTGTTTCGGCCTCAATTCAGCAAATGACATCATCAGATCAGTAAGAAACTTGTTACACACTCGTAATAATAGCTAGGATATAGTATATGTATATATAATAACTACATAGTATACGTATACATGTACAGACCAGGTGTAATTCGTACAACAATAAATAATGTAGTAATTCAAAGGTCCAATGTTTCGAGCGAGAGGGTCTGCGAGTCCATTGTGCCCATCACTGAGGCCGCATTTCCACGCTGTACTGCGACCGACAGCCTTTGCATGATTTAAATGTACGGTTTTAAAAAGCTTTTTCTTAATAACTACAGGTCCATGCAGTCAATCTATTATGTGACAAGGATGATTCATATACTATTAAAGGAACTCCCTTGCATGAGTGATAGGAATCAGTGTTGCTTAGATTTATCATAGACTATATAGTAACAACCACAGCAATAAATACAACAACGGGCAACTTAAATAACAATAATTGTAAGCTATCACCGATCTCATAATAACAGCAGTGTTATCCATAGCTCAAATGTATAATATTAAGCATTCCAAACTATTGAAGTCAGCAATAACTGTTGGACATGTTTGAGATTGAAATTAAGATTCTGAATGATCACAGTCGAAACGGAACAACTCGGCAAAGTATTAATATTTTCACATTAGACAAGAAATTGAAGACAAATTTAAAGCTGTAATGTCATCCAATTTATTTAGTTCAGGACGTATATACTCTTTCCGCTGCCATAAATTGAATTCTGTGCATTATTTTAATTTCAAGGATTTACGGATAAGAGATCTTTCAAAGAGTATCGGAGATGAAAGATTTCAGTCAATACGTCCATAGCCGAAAAATGACAAATTATAATTATACCAAAAAACAAAGGCTCTTTCTAAGCTTTCAGAAAATAAGGTGAACTTACGGCTGTTTTTCTGCAGCCCTTACGCAGGATAAGGACCCATGGCCATGCCAAAACATACTATCTGATATTGCATAAGCTCTTCGTGTTTACTCACAGCTAAACCGCTTAATTCTTTAATGGCCTGGTGTAAACGGAGCTTATAGAGTCTCTCTAATACCTGAACTGTGACAGTTTAAAAGCACACAGAAAATTGACAGAAAGGGATACTTTGAACATTGCCATAATTGTAAAGAGGTAAAGATAACTATAATAGAAGTTGTATGGATAACAATAATAATTTACTCTAGTAACCATATAGTACTATCAATATAACTAGAGTGCTCTGCTGCAGTGCTGCACTTAATCTTAATACACATTAAGTTAACTAGATCTAATAGTGGTTCGAGTCCTTTTTTTAAGTTACTATAAGTGTCTACTTGTATGCAGAACAGGGACCCAAGGCAAAGATGTGCTCATTGTCACCATTCTCAGAGGACCATATCTCCTCATACTCTGATTCTACCGTCATATCAGGCTCTTCATACTCTGCTGGAAGTGAGGGGAGACTCATCATGGAGCGAGGAATGCCATTGAGTGGAATATCAGTCATTATTGTCTCCTCAGTGATGGTGGTCACATTGTTAACGGTGCTGTATAAAGAAACAAGAGTGCTGAGTAATTTATTCATGGTGCTGCATGGTGTTCTGTTGCATGGTTCACCTATTTATTCTTGTATATTCCTACACAATTATTATACCTGTTCTTCTTTATAGAATCACGAATTTTGCTTTGATAATTCTTGAAGGCAATCACAACAACAAAGACAACAATCAGCAACACAATGACAGTCGCCATCACAGCGCCCACAATAATAGTAGTGAAATCAGTCGTATCTGGTGTATGGGTGTTTAAGTGTCAACATAATAATTTATGTGTGAAACCACAAGAACCAGTTTTGGTCCAATTGTCCCTAATAAGAACCCTCATATAATTATAAATCAACGGTGTATTTGATTAAATGTCCGGGTGGTTTATCTCCTAGAAACGTCTGTAGAGAGGGTGTTTAAACGAGAGTGGGCGTTTATTCAGTGGCGGATCTAGAAAAAGTGGTAGGTAGGTGCTGAGCAAGAGAGGGAAGGAGTCTCCCACGCGATAGCTTATATAAGTTACGCCCCCTTTTGACGCCATTTCCGGTGGGTGCAGTGTCAATGTGATGTGTGGTTTGCATTGCAGAGGTTCCTTGCACTCCGTCTGCACTGCAGTGGCTTGTGCAGCTACTCAAGCTTTTATCACAGCTTTTAAAAGACACTACTGTAATAAAATAGATACAGCTACTCCGCTAGCTAGTACCAAGTGTCTGAGAGTGACTTCCACAGCCAATGAGTGAGACACATTGACAAAAATAATTTGTTCAAGGTCAGGGGGTTGCTTGAGCACCCTCTGCTACCTGCTAGATCTGCCCCTGTTTATTGTTATGTCTAAACTCTTGCGCAGCGCAGCAGTTATTGTGCTCTTCTTGGCTGCTTAAATAGGAGTGCATGTCGTTTCTCCCTCTATGTCGGTATATATCTCTCTCTCTGCTATCATAAATGTTGCCATGCTTGCTACTGCATGGTTTCACGTGCTACTTTATCTCCACTCACAGTGCCACGCTAGTACATGGGTGACTATACTTAAGATGGCCATTTATAAGAGTGAGCAGAGGATAAATTCATCGCTGCATTGATTCAAAGCAAAACTGACAACAACACACCCATCATAGTACAGCTTGGTATAGTACTCCAACTTCCACTAGCCTGACAGGTCACATTAGCTGCTCCTGACAGCTGATACCCAGTGTTACAACTGTAGAATGCAGTCTCTCCAAATGCTGTACCAACGAAAATCCTGGATCCAGTGGGAATGGTTGGAGGATTGTCACATGAGCCAGACTGAGAAGCTAAAGTTGGGCAGGAAAGCCAAGTACTTATTATCAGTATAATGAACAGTCAAGTATAGAATAATAAACTAACTAAACTAGAGCACTAAAGTGCAAACCCTCGGCTGGTGACATGAAACCAAAAGACTGATATAATGCAGTGCATATAGTGATGTTGTTATCATCATCATGCATGACTTGCACAGCAACTCAGGAGCAATAAAACTAAACCAGACTGGAGGCATGCTGAAACATTTGAGAACAAGTAGTACTATAGATAATATGCACTGTGGATTAGGATCACAGCAAAGAAGCCTGGAGTCTCAGAGAAGTATGGCTCCAGGTCCTGCATGGATCCCAGTCAGCTAAAGCAAGCTTTCTACTTTAGTGACCCTGTTCCATTGTTTCTGGACCTGGTACAGGACGCAAGTGCAAGTTCTGTTCAAGCTACATTTTGCTCGCTTTTATTAGACAAAGAAGCTTTAACACCGAAAGCTGCCACTATTAGAAGTACTGACTTGTTATGTGGAGGCTACCCATGCTGTAAACGCAGTGCTAGAGCATCCAGGTAAGCAGACCCAGTCACAAGCTTGTTCAAGCTTCTTAGCTTTTGCTCGACAAAGAAGCTTTAACATCACAATCTGTCACTATTTAAACCAAGATATTGTTGTGTGAAGGCTATCCATGCTGTAAACGCAGTGCTGTGGCATCCAGGTGAGTAGATATACTCGTGACAAACAGACAAACAAACAAACTAGAGCACTAAAGTGCAAACCCTCGGCTGGTGACATGATTATAAAGAAACCAGAAATATAATGCAGTGCATGTAGTGATGTTGTTATCATGTATGACTTGCACAGCAACTCAGGAGCAATAAAACTAAACCAGACTGGAGGCATGCTGAAACATTTGAGTACTATAGATATATGCACTGTGGATTAGGATCACAGTAAAGAAGCCTGGAGTCTCAGAGAAGTATGGCTCCAGGTTCTGCATGGAGTAGGATCCCAGTCAGCAGCAGGAGCTATAATTCAAGCTTCTACTTTAGTGTTCCATGTTCCTGGTATATACAGCTTTCTACTTAGTGACCCTGTTCCATCGTTCTTGGTACAGGATCACTTCAGTTATAAGTAACGCATGTGCAAGTTCTGTTCAAGCTACATTTTGCTCGCTTTTATTAGACAAAGGAGCTTTAACACCGAAAGCTGCCACTATCAAAAGTACTAACTTGTTGTGTGGAGGCTACTCATGCTGTAAACGCAGTGCTAGAACATCCAGGTAAGCAGACCTAGTCACAAGCTTATTCAAGCTTCTTAGCTTTTGCTCGACAAAGAAGCTTTAACATCAAAATCTGCCACTATTTAAATCAAGATATTGTTCTGTGAAGGCTACCTATGCTGCAAACGCAGCGCTATGGCATCCAGGTGAGTAGATATACTCGTGACAAACAGACAAACAAACAAACAAACCAACAGACTACTATACCCGTGGCCGCCCACGCGCCTCGGGTAACAAACAAACCAACAGACTACTATACCCGTGGCCGCCCACGCGCCTCGGGTAACAATATATGTACGTGCAACTTGTGAAAACTGACACTTTAGATCACTCATGCTCACCGTTACAACTTGGTCTAACACTCCAGCTTCCACTAGCCTCACAGGTCACTGTGGCTGATCCTGATAGTTGATACCCAGTGTCACAGGTGTAAGTGGCCGTCCCTCCAAATGTTGTCCTTGTTGGTGTTCCAGGTGACCCATTGGAAATAGAGGGAGGAGACTCACAGGAGACGGCTATTGTATAATGAGTAATATTTTTTATTCATGTGATCCGTCTTTTCATTGCATGCTTACCATCACAATTTGGTTTTGCAGCCCAGGTTGCGTTAGCCTCACAGGTCACAATAGCTGATCCCGATAGTTGATAACCAGTGTTACAGGTGTAGGTGGCCGTCTCTCCAGTTGTTGTACCAGTACAACAACTACACAGCAAAAACACATAATATGTTGTATGAGATGCATCATCGTATTTTAGTGTTAAAATAACAGAAATTGATGTCCTTTCTACATGAAATTTCAAAAGATGCATTTCATTTAACATGTTTTATGTTACTGTGTTTTTACTGTGTAGTGAAAGTCCTGGACCCATTGAGAATAGTCGGAGGATCGCTACAAGAGCCCGGCTGATCAGCTACAGATGAATGAATATTCTATAGTTAAAAATGAATAAGCACACCGACGCACAAGCAATACACGTGATCATGCTGTGGTTTGTACCTCCAGCCCACATTTGACTTTGTTGATGTGGCTATAACAGTTCAAATCATAGTGTCGTACTTAGTTATTTCATTATTTTGACTCATGTTCAAACTGTTCTATCTTTGCAGGGAAAGGCCACATCAAGAAACTGGCTGGACAGATAGTTTATTTAGCCTTTTCTATATTTGTGTCTCTCATTTCATAATCCATGAACGTTTTAATGAATGAATATTGTCATTTTATAAATTGCACTGTTTCGACGTTTCACCGCTCTTTGCTGACTGAAGAGTAAGTTTCTTGCCCAGCATTTGCTCCAAGTACAGCCATTTCCAGGACATTCTGCACTAGTTGAGCGCCGCCGCCCTCCCTGAAGGAGGTTGGGAATCAAGCCTATCCACAGTTTTGTTCTGGCCTGTTACGCAATAGTATCATGAATGTCATTCATTCTCAGTGGGTGCTAGCCAATAGCGATGAATATAACTTATCAGTTAAAGTGGGTGTTAGCCACGCCTCACAGTCAATCCAACGTATGCAAAATTCACATGTGGTAAAGTTGAGTGGGTGTGATCAATCCACTTGAGATACTGCAATCTGATTGGAACTGGTGGAATTCCACCAGCAGAACAAAACTATGGATAGGCTTGATTCCCGGTAGTGGGCTCTGATTCCCGACCTCCTTCCGGGCAATGGTAGAGGGCGGCGGCGCCCGACTAATTCTGCACAGGGTTTCCAAACGACTAAAACCTGGATTACAAAGAGCTTCTTTAGATTTGCGATTGCTTCCACGAGGCAGATGACCTCTCAGTATCTATTTCTCTTACCTAGACAATTCCGCCATCTTTAATGAATCAGCAATTGCGTTGTGGCCAAATAATAGATAGGCGTGGATAAGAAATCGTGCGCCTGTTGTACTACCGCAACTAAAATCAGTGCAGTGCGGCTTTTCCAGAGCCTGAGGTGGTGTTGCTTTTCTTCACACTGTTTAGCTCAGTCTAACTCCCTTGCTCTGACAGGTATATATATGCACTGGTTAGATATCATGCTCTTAAAATGGCTGTCATTTCAATACTGATTCATAAATTCAACATATCAAATAATACTGATTATTCATTACAGTGGCGTAGCCAGGATTTTGGGAAGGGCATGCAGGGCTCAAATCAGTTGAGCAGGGCCAGAGCAGGCGCTGAATAACATGGAATTTTACCTAAAAAAAAGGTCATCACTTTTCCTCAGCAGTCAGCATGCGCATTAGATGGCCCTGCCCTCATTTCCATTGAATGACATCCATGCAGTGGTAGATCCAGGGCCACGAATCCCCCTTTCAGTCTAGCTATTGTGGCTTTACTACAGCTACCAGCTAGCTATTTATTAGTTTTGTAGCTATTATAATTTGATTCAATGATTGTACCTGTTGTTTTGTTGCATCAACTAAGGAGTGTTCAGGTTAGCCCAGGCTACCGTAAGCGTTCCAATTATAGAACCAGCCTCGGTTAGGACGCCCTCTTTTATAACGCCCATACCACCCCATATAAAATCTTTTTTTTCGTACCAGAGGAGGTACGACACGATCACATGACCAGCCAAAAGGATTATGAATCTCATTAACTTGTGCATGAATATCATTCAAGACTATGTACTTTGATAGTGGATTTGGTTTGGCGTGTATCTTTCAAGAAATACACTTGATGTTTCTAAGATCAGGATGGTTGACTGCTGGGCTTATACTGATATGAAATAGCTTTTCAACCAGTTTCAACCACCACTTAGATTTTGAGATATTATTGTAATTCTGTTTTGGAGTATTTAATAAGTATTCTGTGCCTGCATTCAGGATAGGATCACTGCCAACATCTGAGCCTTGGTTCTTACAACAAATCTAATCTCTACTTGTAAAACTCTAGCTACTAGCCAGCAACAAATTCACTGAGTTTTATGCTCTCAATTTGTTTCTTTATGGCGCTTACTTGCCACCAGTTGAATGTCGTCATTGGAATGAATTTTTAACGACTTCTTTGTCTTTCTTGCCTCAATCAAGAAATAACAGCCATGTGAGCTTAACCGCGTGTCATACCTCCTCTGTTTTCGTACATTGTTTCTAGAAAAATAGTTATTTTTTACTGGTTCTATAATTAGAACGATTTACGGTAGCCAGTTGACTGTTCATGACAGCTAGCTAGCTCTACGCAAGTCTATTATGGGACTTCCCCTGGCTGAGTGGGATTTCCCTTAGTCACGTGTGACCGGAAGTGGGCGTAACCCCAAACATTTTGCGCTGCGCACTCGTAGTTTAGAACCCCCGTTTCATTTTTCCTGGATATACGCCACTGACATCATTCTAGTAACTACGCATGCAGTACAGTGCAGAACAGATTGACAGATCGCGGTGATTCAAGCTAATTTGGAGTAGACAAAGCACAAAGGGGGGGGGCTCTAGCCCCATCAGCCCCCCTCTGCCTACGCCACTGCATTATACTATAATTATTCAGTAGTCCAGAGATATTCGAGAAGATATCTGATTAGTCCTGTCTTCTCTTCTTGAACTTCTGTACTGCCTCTTGACGTCCCACTTATGCATGTCATGATACGTAAATTTATACTTCTGCACTGAAAAAGAAAGGGAATCTGACCAGAAAAACATTTGCAATGTAAAAAATTGCTAGGATTGGCCAGGGGAACCACCAAAAAGCGTGGAAATAAGAAATCAGACGAGAGCATAACTCCAATCCGTTACAGCGTCATAAACATACAATACATAGTATATAGACTGTGTTCCAGATCCATCTACCAGCTTCCATCCACCACATCATTCCATGCAGGTCACTAGTACGGTCCGTGCATGTTACTACGCATGGATGGACTGTGTGTACCTATGCTCAACACTGCATGTATTAAGAACATCAATTCATCATTATATGCCCGCACATTCCAAAATGGATGTATATAGGGATCAGTCATCACCCCACCAGTAAAAATTGTGTGGTATATTGGCCGGGAAAACATGGAAAACTACCAGTACATGTGATTGATGTTGTAACGGATTGGAGTTATGCTCTCGTCTGATTTCTTATTTCCACGCTTTTTGGTGGTTCCCCTGGCCAATCCTAGCAATTTTTCTAGTCGGATAAACTAATAGAGTTTACGAATCATACGTGATGGGCAAGTTGGTCTTGTACTCCAACTTCCAATAGCTTGACAAATCACTGTAGCTGATCCTGAACGTTGATAACCAGGGTTACAAGTGTATGTGATCGTATCTCCAAATGTTGTGCCAGTGAAAGTCCTGGACCCATTGGGAATGATCGGAGGGTCACCACAGGGGACAGCTACAATTAAAGAGACATAAGCATGAAATCTAAGGTGTGACTGCTTTTTAGTATAGTGCATGCAGCAAAAATTAAGAATCTTACGTGTGCAAGTTGGTTCAGTACTCCAGTTTCCACTAGCCTGACAGGTCACTGTGGATGGATCTGACAATTGGTATCCTGTGTTACAGGTGTAAGTAGCTGTCTCTCTAAATGTTGTGCCAGTGAAAGTTCTGGACCCATTGGGAATGGTCAGAGGGTTTCCACAGGGAACAGCTACAGATGTAGAGACAGACTTAAACATGAAATGTAAGGTGTGACTGCTTTTATACAGTATAGTGTATAGCAAGAGTTAAGAATCTATATAGCTTACGTGGGCAAGTTGGTTCAGTACTCCAACTTTCACTAGCCAAACAGTTTACTATAGCTGCTCCTGACAGTTGGTACCCAGTGTTACAGGTGTAAGTGGCCGTCTCTCCAAATGTTGTGCCAGTGAAAGTTCTGGACCCATTGGGAATAGTCGGAGGGTCGCCACAGGCATCCGAGACAGCTACAGATGTAGACACATATACATGAAATCAGGCCACCTTCTATTTAGTGTATAGTATAAACTATTATTATAGAGTTTACGAATCGTACGTAATGGGCAAGTTGGTCTTGTACTCCAACTTCCACTAGCTTGACAAATCACTGTAGCTGATCCTGAACGTTGATAACCAGGGTTACAAGTGTATGTGGCCGTATCTCCAAATGTAGTGCCAGTGAAAGTTCTGGACCCATTGGGAATGGTCGGAGGGTCACCACAGGGAACAGCTACAGGTGTAGAGACATATATAAACATGAAATCTAAGGTGTGATTGCTTTTAGTATAAGAATCTTACGTGTGCAAGTTGGTGCAGTACTCCAACTTCCACTAGCCTGACAAGTCACTGGTCCTGAATGTTGATATCCAGTGTTACAGGTGTAGGTGGCCGTATCCCCTCTTGTCGTACCAGTGAAAGTCCTGGACCCATTGGGAATTGTCGGAGGGTTGCCACAGGAAATAACTACAGAATAAAGCGGCATAACTTTGTAGTTTTTTTACTAGTTTCTTTCCGCATTAATTTTAACAAATACTTGTCTTCTGTGAAGCTATGGCTTATGCTCTCTATTGTGTTGTCGAGAAGGCTGGCTAGTGTAGTGTTCTAGTTAGTTAATTAGTTTTGTGGTTTATTGTATTTCCGGTTTGTACTTGTTTCCTGTCTTTGTATGTTCTCTGTGTTAGTATATATGCTTTTGTACTAGTTCAGTTCTAGGCTGTATTATTCTTTATGACTTATTGTTACATTGATATACCCGTTATTACAGCTAGCTAGCTATGGCCCTATATGGTGTTGTTGAGAAGACTTGCACACTAGTCTGAAGCCAGAAGAAGCTCTCATTTGTACAGAAACCAAGTTCAAAACATCACGATCATCCAACCATCATAGAAGTAGATGAGAGCCTTTTCTAGTTTCTAGTGTGCAAGCCTTCTCGACAACACCATAGAGGGCCACAGCTAGCTAGCTGGGCTATAAAGCACATAGTAGATAGTACATGGGCGTGTATGGGCTACGCCTATGATTAATTACACATGCAATAGATACCAGGCCATTCGGCCTGGATTTGAGGCTACTGCATGTAAAACAGGCAACATCCTACGTCAGTGTAACTGAGCAGTTAGACACTCAGTCTATGATTATAATAGAGTTAAATGTTTATAGACACGGCAAATTGTAAATGATTTTTATGGACTCAAATGCTTACGCTCGCGCCATGACACTTAAGCCCAATTTACACGATACCTAATCCGGGTCGAGTCCGGGTCAGATTTTTCTGAGTAGTGGGCATAGTAAAAATGACCACTAATTGCATTTGCGCAAACATTGGCTGATAGGAAGCTACAGGCTTACTCTAGAAACACCCACGAACATGTACAACACTTCAGAATTAGCTCTTTGTGCTTACTCACAGCTAAACCGCTTCTGACACAATCTGCACTACCTCCAGAAGTGGGTTGGCTAATCCGGATTAGAACCCGGATAAGGGTCGTTTACACAAACGCGGTTAGGTTTAATCTGGATTCTTAAAGGCCTGGTGTACGGTTACGTAAACGGGGCTTTAGTGTCACCCTTCAAAATGGTGTGGCTAAGAATCTTACGGCAAATCAATGGTACAGGATCCCAGCTTCCAGTAGCCCGACATGTCACTGTAGCTGGTTGTACTGGATGGTACCCATTGTCACAGGTGTAGGTGGCTGTATTATCGAATATAGTGCCAGTGAAAGTCCTGGACCCATTAGGAATGGTTGGAGGGTCGCCACAGGAGATAACTATACAAAAGTACATGTCATGGAGTAATACAGATCGCTACACATATCACTTATTTGGGCGAGCGAAGCGAGTCCCTTATACCAACTTGTACGTAATGCGTATGCGCACAAAAATTAAGTTATGGACTCTGAATGAAGCTCAGACAGGACACAGAGACTCCTGACAGGCCACAGGCACGCCTGCAGAAGGACTTCTGCTGAGCCTAAGGTCACATATATAGGTATCCCAGCAGGTCACAGCTACTTATACTTGCTTTTACTTGGGGTCCAGAAAAAAATATGGTCTTGAACCTTGCTCCTGTTAGGTTGTACAGCCAGCTGTTTTGCCATGTAGTTAATGCAGTGTAAACTCTTGAGTCATGTTTTTAAAATGCTCAATCTTCATTCTATATTCAGAAAAGCTATCACCTATATCGGCAGGAGCAGATGAGGGGATGGAGCGTCTTACTCTGCATATAGTATTGCAGATTCACTATCATCTTAACCACACTCCTTGTTTGTAATGTGCTAAGTGCATGTGTGGCTGATAACGCATTTGATTTTAAGTACAAGAATAATGTCAGCAGCACTGAGCGGTTACATGATGTGATTTGTACATAGCTAGCTACATGATAAGAATCCCCGTAGTAAGACACTCCATCCCCTCATGCATATGCTCCTGATATCGGTCATAGAGACAGATATATTTTTTTAAATCTATCGTTAGATTTCTACATGGAGCTTCGGGTTTAGAGCAGTTTCAATTGTAACTTACAGGAAGGACTGTATACTTTGTGTTGCAATCTATGATACCACAGCCCATGCAGGCATGTGATATCTGGATCAGCCTTTATTTGTAAAACACCTATGTCAGTGTATTACTGAGCCTGCAATAATACACTCAGAGTATAGACTCAGAGTATAGACACGACAAATTGTATGGAGTCAAATGCTTACGCTCGCGCCATGACACTTAGTGTCACCCTTGAAAGTAATTAAAAATGGTGTGGCTAAGAATCTTACGGCAAATAAATGGTACAGGATCCCAGCTTCCAGTAGCCTGACATGTCACTGTAGCTGGTTGTACCGGATGGTACCCATCGTCACAGGTGTAGGTGGCTGTCTCTCCAATTGTTGTACCAGTGAAAGTCCTGGACCCATTGGGAATGTTTGGAGGGTCACCACAGGAGACTGCGGATATAAATGAATGTATTTCTTTTCTGAATATAGAATGAAGATAATGAATAGCTAGCACCACATTTTTGAGCCGCGTAATTTTCGCGCTTTTCACGGATGACATTTTGTTTACTTCCAGTTACTGTATAGCGGGAAATTTCCGCTATTTAGATTAAGCGCCCTCAGAAGAAATGTTTGTGGTTGTAATATTCGCGTTTAATAATGCCAGGAAACCCACACTCACCATAGTTGGGCGGAGTCCAACCGACTGCGTGGGGTTGGGCACCACTCCAATGTCAGGTTTTGTTCCACTGCAGAAATTTTGCAGCCCAATCAGATTGCAGAGTTCAAGTGTGAAGACGTGGCTCATTAATGAACGAGTCAGTAACTAGTCAATCTCTTTAGTTAAATCAAAATGCAACAATAGTAGACAAGCCAGGAATACACCAGGTCAGTTAGAGCTAGTGGCAAGCAAAAGTGACTCCTGCAGAGTAAAATTAATTTGTATTCTATTAAACTGAGCTTTGCGTTACCGCCCACTTGGGATTAATGCTTAGCCACACCCTAAAGCTAAGTACCAGTGGAACAAAACCTGACATTGGAGTGGTGCCCAACCCCACACAGTTGGTTGGACTCCGCCCAACTACACTCACCAAGCTTTGCTTGTGAAATACCGGTGCGTGGGAATTTCCCCAGTTTTACTATTCTGAGCAGTGGAGTCAAGCCAGTACAATAGTAATAGGAGGTTGAGTTGAGAATCAATGGCTATAGATCTATAATATTTATGTAGATCTAAACTTCCAATACAGAATATATAATTGGGGCGAGACCCATAGTTTCGAGTACTGTAGAGAAAAGCTCAGCGACCGGAATCCGTCTGAATGAATGTCTGTCTGAATGTGTGTCTGTGTGTGTGTGTCTGTTTGTCTGTCGCTTGAAGCTTTTTAGCATGACGATCGCTCCATATGCACGCTTTTTAGCGTGACGATCTGTTTGTCTTACATTAATTTTTATTTCTACTCGAACTCACTGGATGAAACTGATACAGCTCAACAACTATTAAGGCAGTGAGGCAATGGCGTTGGGATATCCAACACACCATCTGCTGGCAAGACTAAGGGAAGTTTGACAACAAAAAGGAGCTAATGAGACAGAAGCTCAGCTCGTCTGAAGAGGAAGAGAGATTCAGAACAGTTAGAGAGACCTTCAGTAAGATGAAACTGATACAGCTCAACAACTAAGGGAATGGTGTTCCCTATATACGCCATATCAAAGACACCATCTGCTGGCAAGGCTAAGGGAAGTTTAACAACAAGTAGGAGCTGTGAGACAGAAATAAAAAAATCAAGGCGTTTTATAAAGACACTTGTGGAGATTTATTATTAGCAGTTGCTTTCTGCGCATGCTCTGCAGTATGATCATGCTGGAGAGCCCCACCTACAAAACTGCAAAACATTATTTGATCGTAGTGATAGACAGACAGCATATAGTTGGGCACCACTCCAATCTGGGTTTTGTTCCACTAGATTGCAGAGTTTAAGTGCTGAAAGCGTGGCTCGAGAATGAACGAGTCAGTAACTAGTAATTCTCTCAAAATGCATTAATAGTAGACAAGCCAGCTTGATCCAGGAACACGTCAGGTCAGTTAGAGCATAGATTGAAGAGTTAGAGGGATAGGAAACGGTTGGTATCTCGAGTAACATCCGCGCTACGCTGCGGTTTAATCGAGGCCATCACAATAATATCTATTTCTACACTCAGTGCATAATAAACTACAAGTAACTGTGCTAAGTCCGTGCAACTCACTTATATTTCAAGGTCTATACCTATTGTAGTAGTCATAACCAGCACGCTTACACGTTATATGTTCCAATAGCTCTAAAACAGCCTTGGGAACATATAACTTTATTGAAATATCTCTTTTTACTGGGTGGTGTGGTCAGTCATTAGCAAGTACTACACGTGGCTCATGGACTAGGCGTGTTATAAATTGCTGAAAGAGATGATGTCTCGAGGAAACACAGCTTTGGGAGTTACCCGGAAAAAATGTGCTTAATAGCCTCGTAACGCGGATAATTTTCGAGGCTCCACTGCAGATTCAATGTAAAATCATCATGTGCACCACTCCGTTTCCTATCCCTCTAACTCTTCAATCAATGGTTAGAGCTAGTGGCATGCAAAACTGACTCTTGCAGTATCATTCTAACGTATGATTCTAACTAGATACTCTGCCCACTTGGATTAATCATATTCATACTTAGCCACACCCTAAAGCTAAGTACCAGTAGAACAAAACCCAGGTTGGAGTGGTGCCCAACCTCTAGTCTCATGAATCAGCCGCCGTTCCTTTGAAGCACCGTCTGAGCACTCTTGTCATCGTTTTATGTGCCAAGACGGAATTCCGTCTTGACCAATCAGATTGCAGAAGTCCAGTCAGGTGATGAACTTGGAGGCAGCAAAGAACTGCACTTTGCTCAACACATTTGGATAATCATTACGCATGCATTACGCATGCATTACGCATGCATTACGCATGCATTACGCATGCATTACGCATGGTAAACACTTCGTACATAGAAGCTGCTGCGAAGCATAAGCAAGCCAAGCAGGGGTCCTTGGGCAAGATTTAGCACCAACAAGCAAGACACAAATAGAGAGAGGTGCCTTTTTTGTACATTTATATTAAAAATTAGCAAATACGTGTGGGCGTAAGATCACGAATTTAACATTGGTTTTGTGAGCAATCAACATTCCATTTTGAATTGACTTCATGACAAGAGTGCTCAGACGGTGGTTCCAAAGGAATGGCGGCTGATTCATGAGACTACCCAACCCCATAGTGCAAGAAACTGAATTCTGTTCATGATTTAAGAGCCTCTAAATCTGGGACTGTCCCGGGAGTTCAGGGACAGTTGCATAGCATCTATGTGACTGCTCCTATTTTTAGTATAGTAGCAACAATTTAGAATCTTACGTGAGCAACTTGGTATTGTACTCCAACTTCCACTAGCCTGACAGGTCACTGTAGCTGCTCCTGACAGTTGGTACCCAGTGTTACAGGTGTAGGTGGCCGTATCCAAATATGTTGTGCCAGTGAAAGTCCTGGACGCATTGGGAATGGTCAGTGGGTCACCACAGGGGACAGCTACATGCAAATGTAGAGACACACATAAAATAACTGCTCCTAGATCTATATAGTAGCAAGAGTTTTGGTACTGCAGACTACTCCAACTTCCACTATAATTATATATAGCTTGACAAGTCACTGCTACAGTAGCTGATCCTGACAGTAGATCTACGTAACCTGTGTTACAGGTATAGGCCACTGTCCCTCCAAATGTTGTCCTTGTTGGCGTACCAGGCGACCCATTAATTGGAAATAGAGGGAAGAGACCCACAGGAGACGACGATTATTATAATAGAATCTTTATACTCAAAAGTATGTTATGCAGTCTGTCAGGGGTTATAGTAGCTAACCCTATGCCTGTAACCCGTCTATATATATAGAACTGCATAATTATTCTAAAGCAAAAGGGCTGTGAGCTAGAGCAATAATGTTCAAATCACTGTTTTGCTGTGCTAGTAATTATATATGACTTATAAAATTAAAGCTATAGCCAAACTCAGCCTCGGTCGGCATTGCATGCATAGTTGGTTATAAGCCCTGTGAACTGTCAATATACAATACCTTCACATGTAGGTACTGACTCCCAATAAGATAAATCAATGTCGGCAATTTCGCAAATTGCTGTGGCTGATCCAGACAGTTGGTATCCAGGATTGCAGCTGTACGTTGCTGAAAGGGGTATACTTGAAGAGACGTAGCCATTTTGAATAGTAGGTGGTGTTGAGCAGATAGACTGACCTAAAACTGGACACAACATAGTTATAACGTGAACAACAATTACATTAAAATAGACTAAAAGCTACACTGATAAGATACCTTCAACAATGCAGAGAAGAAAGATAAAGATTGCTCTGGTTTGGTACATGCAGTACTCCATTTTCAGTCTTTTGCATAGAGAATTTAAACCTATATAGATCTAACATATAGATCTATAATAGGGATATAGATCTACTATTAATAGGGAATAATACTATTATCTACCTGGTTCTGAAAATTTGACACAGCCAAGAATAGCTAGATCTACACAGCAGCTATATAGGTCATCCAGTGCTGCAGGTCAGCACAACACAGCCCCACCCCTATAAATTTGTAACACCTAATTTATAAAGGGTCATGGTTTTTAATTAGATTAATAAGCTTGCAACTCATAGAAATCATGCACATGTGCTCTAATACGTATACATGCAGTCCCTGATGATAATAATTATGATGGATTGATAATTATAATGATGATGATGATGACAATTAAATTTATTATTATTATTAGCCTTAGCCAGGTCAAAAACTTGTTGTGAAGGAGGCTAACTCTGGGTCTGCTGTTGCCTTAGGCACATTATATTATACAGGGGGTGAGGGAATACTCATGAAGGAGCGAGGGATCGGTGGAAAGCTTCTCATTTTTATCTCATCCATGTTTACATTTCTAGTGCTGCAAATGATAAAACAAAATCAAGAGCGTCGTTTATGCATTATTATAATACACTTTATTGAATACCTTCAGATTACTCTTATATTATAGATTACAATAACCCTATAATTATATACGGTTATTGTAATCCAAATTTTTATACTCGTTTTATGCCACTCACGCAGATCACAAATGATTATCAGAGTCTCTCACTGTAGAACAACATTATATGAATAGCCTAATTTCAATTATTTGAGTATGCATGACCTTTGGGTATTAATGGTATATACAATAGGGAGAATCTACCATTAAATTTGGATCTTCTATAGATCTTCCTATCTGCATGTATTTAAATGAACATCACTATAGCTTATAAATTAATTAAACACAACATGTACACTTATTTACTCTGCTATATATCAGGAGTAAATCTTCTGTTGCTATACATGCAGCTACAGTAATTGTAGTTACAGTCATTTCCAGCATACCTACATTAAGTCAACATAATTTTAGCTAGCTGGGGTCTAGTGGGTCAGTCATAACTATATAAAAGCATGATCGTCTTTAACCTCATTATAATTTTCCATTAAATTTCAGGTGGCGAGTTTGTAGAACAGACAAAAAAATACGTTTGGTGGATTGTACATGCAAACCATGCATATGCTGTCTAATAGTAAATTGACCACACGTAGGAACCACAAATGTCTTGCTGAGTGTGTCACTATAATAATTATAGTGACACACTCAGTGAGACATTATTGGCACTCCTTTTAAATTGATCTCAGAGGTCAAAATGCCAAAGCCTCTTACTGTAACATGAACAATTAATAATAAATAGTGAAATGTCACTGTTGTTATATTACGTTGCCCGCTGGATCTCTGGTATTATAGCCGGTAGAAAACTTGTTTTTAATATTCTGTCCAGGAGAATAACACGTACTAGCTTTTCATGTGAATTATATAGCTTGCGGATCTGCAAGTTAACGACTAATGCATGCATGGCAGTTCGGAGAGACCTATATAAAGACACCATAATAATTTAATAAAAAATTATAGTGATTATCACAATTATAGCATATCTTGACTGTTCTCATGGTATAGCTAAAAACTGTCACAACGTACGTAGTCTGTCACTACACAATAACATCGTCTAACCTAAAATTAATTACAGTCACTATTATGCAAGAGTTTGTCTCAAGTACACATTTATAGTCTCATTCGTTTTTTACTTGAGGTGAGTATTCTTCAGTGTCTGCTTATACGCAGGACAAGGATCAATGCCAAAGCCATACAGATTTTCACCACCCTTCACCACAGGGGGTCCTACCTCATCATACTCAGGGTCTGCAGTAGCCTCAGGCACTTTATACTGTACAGGGGGTGAGGGAAGACTCATGAAGGAGCGAGGGATCGGTGGAACATTTCTCATTTCTGTCTTCTCCGTGTTCACATTTCTAGTACTACATATAAAGAAGAAGAATACATGCATGGTGAGCGTTGTTTTCACACTGACAAATCTCCAAGTGTGAGTGATGTAATCTATCATTACATCACCGACACTTGGATTGATCAGTTTGCTAATTCCAAGCCCATGGCAGATACTGGAAGTCATGTTACCCAGATACATCTGACACACACAGTATATTATATGCCTACGTTCGACTCTCTCTCTATTATAAAAATTATACTCTTGACTTTACTAGATCTATTTTTGTGTTTTGTAAATTATACCTTTTTTTCCCCGAAGTGATAGAATTTTTGGTTCGATGCTTTTTGGTGGTGGTAACCACAACAGCGAAAACAACAATAAGCACCAAAATGATAATACTTGTAGCTATCACAGAGCCCACAATTACAGCAGTGTTTTCCATAGCTGAGAAAGGAACTTGCACTGAGCACTCCAAGCTATTGAAGTCAGCAATAACTGTTGGACAAGTTGCATTGAGGTTGAGATTAAGGTTCTGAATAATCACGCTTGGAGTGGAATGGATCCATTTCTCTATATACTCAAGCACTTTTGATGTGGACAGATCACTTGAGCTCAACAATGTTGCTCTGTATGTCACATGCTGTGGAGAATCAGCAAAGCATTTTAGAAACGCGTTAGACAAGAAAGTTGAGTTAAATCCACAATCACAAATGGCAGTGACTCCTTGCACAAGTGTGGCAGTGATGTCATCAGTTTTCTGAGTGGTTTCCGAAGAAGTGTACTGTCTGCACTCATGTATACCACCAAAACGGACTTGAAGTATCAGACCTGACAGAAGACAAGTTATGCGCAATTTATGTCACCATACATGCACCTCTACTAGTTGGAAAGAAGGCTTACGTTTAAAAGTGAGCTCATAACTTCCACTGGTAACTTGTACATCATTTGGCAGTAGGAGCGAGGAGAGAGTTACTTCACACCTGTATTCTGCTGCATCAGATATGGTTAAACTATCAAAACTTAATAATTGTGAATTTGAAGTAAGCTGTTTATCGTCTTTCACCCATTTGTAAGTGAAAAATGGCTGGAATATCTCGGCTTCATACACAGAGCACAGAAGAGAGAAGTTTTTAGAAAACACGGGGGAGCCCAAGGCAACTACTTCAACACGAATAGCTTCCGGTGTTCCTGTGCTTGTTATGCCATCAAACTACAACTGCAGCAATTTTGGGCTCACCTCTACATGACCAATTTGGCAAACTCCAAACACCAGCAATGCCATTATTGTTGCAGATTCTCGTACCGTTTCCAGAGAGACGGTAGCCAGTGTTACAGCTGTGTTGAGCTACTGTTCCTTCTAGTATGATGGAACTTTTGGAAGGTATTCAATCACTCCATTCATAAGAGTGAGAGGAGGACAAATTGCTGCATTGAAATTAAAGATTGATGTAAACAAAGTGATGTGTTAGTGTATAATAGTTACTGATTTTGTCACACTGTTTACATCAATCTCTAATTCATTGACAATTTGTGTATTACACACCTTTACAACTTGGTCTAATACTCCAACTTCTGCTAGCCTGACAGGTCACAGTGGATGGTCCTGACAATTGGTACCCAGTGTTACAAGTGTATGTGGCTGTCACTCCAAATGTTGTACCAGTAGTAGCCCTAGACCCATTGGGAATGTTTGGAGGGTTGCCACAAGAGACAGCTACATGCAGATAGTAATAATTATAATGAAGGCCACTTCAAGGTTAATTGTTTAACAGTTTTTCTTAGTAGAACAGGATATATGAATCTTACGTGAGCAACTTGGTCTCGCAGTCCAACTTCTATTAGCCTGACAGGTCACTGTAGATGATCCTGAACGTTGGTAGCCAGTATTACAGATGTAGGTCACTAATCCTCCAAAAGTTGTTCTTGTTGGTGTACCAGGTGACCCATTGGAAATAGAGGGAGGGGAGCCACAGGAGATGACTAATATTTAGAGGTATTATAAAGTGTGTGAATCAGCTACCTAACTCTCTGCTCACTGTTACAAGTTGGTCTAGTACTCCAACTTCCACTAGCCTGACAGGTCACTATAGCTGATCCTGAACGTTGGTAACCAGTGTTACAGGCGTAGGTGGCGGTTCCTCTAAATGTAGCACCAGTGAAGGCGGTCCTGATTCCATTGGGTATGGTCGGAGGGTTGCCACAGGAGACAGCTATACAGATGCATGTACATGAATATATATATATATACCGTATTACTAGAATGTTTTGCAAGCATCAAACATTTGCGAACTTTGCGATGGTTGATCAATTTGTAACAATTCAATCCGCAAGACCTAGTAAATACACACGATTCTTGCCAGAACGCAATAGTTAGATCGCAAAGGGTCAATTTTTCTGCTGATTTGACTCATTCGCAAAGGTTTTTCACCCGCAAAATATTCTAGTAATACGGTAGGCCATGCAGTTGACTGAACCGGCTTAGTCTGTATTAGCTACATTATAGTCATGTAGTGCAGTGACTGTGGCATAGGCTGAAGCCCCTCCCCCCATGCAATTATGAGATAACTTATCGAGATGCACTATCCTTACTCTTTTTTCCAATGAAACTGAAAACTAAAGCTCCCCCATATTGAGAAATTGCTTCCTACGCCACTGCAGTCTTTCCATAAATATAAAAATATGCTTATGTGTACAACTTGGTCTGGTATTCCAGCTTTCACTGGCCTGACAAGTCACAGTGGATTGTCCTGAACGTTGGTAGCCAGTGTTACAGGTGTAGGTCACTATTCCTCCAAATGTTGTACTTGTTGGTGTACCAGGTGACCCATTGGAAATAGAGGGAGGAGAACCACAGGAGATGACTAATATTTAGAGGTATTATAAAGTGTGTGAATCAGCTATCTAACTTTCTGCTCACTGTTACAAGTTGGTCTAACACTCCAACTCCCACTAGCCTGACAAGTCACTGTAGCTGATCCTGAACGTTGGTAGCCATTGTTACAGGTGTATGTCACTCTTCCTCCTGCTACTGTGCTTGTTGGTGTACCAGGTGACCCATTGGAAATTGATGGAGGTGAGCTACAAATTCCTGCACCATTACATATTGTTTTAATATTAGTCCATGCAGGGACCTATATTAATTTTGTTAGTGTAATGTTAAGTAAGCAGTACCATAACAAATTGGTCTAGTACTCCAGCGTCCATTAGCCTGGCAGGTCACTGTAGCTGTTCCTGAACGTTGGTACCCAGTGTTACATGTGTAGGTCACTGTTCCTCCAACAGTTGTTCTAGTTGGTGTTCTGGGTGACCCATTAGGAATGGATGGAGGAGAGTTGCAGTTCACAACTGTAACTACAGCTGATTAAATACGGACATCATAAAGTGAGTACTATAAGAGTAATATAACAATACCTCTACAAGTGGGTACCGAGTCCCAAAAAAAACTATTCAATCCAAATTGTTCGCAAAATGCAAAGTCAGATCCAACAAGTTGGTAACCTGTATTGCATATGTATGTTGCTGATGTGGATGTACTTGAAGAGACCCGGCCATTTCGAATACTAGGTGGCCTCGGGCAGCTGGACTGGCCTAAAACTGTGGACACAGAAAGTGCATAATTATACAATCATGAGCATATCCTAGAAGAGGCATGCAATTGGAGGAACTAGAGATAGAGTAAATGGTATAAGACATTAAATAAGCTGTCTCTAGAGTTGTATACTTTTTTGTATTTTACCTTCAACAATGCAGAGAAGAAAGATGAAAATTGTTTTAGCTTGATGCGTGCAGTACGCCATTTTTACACAATCTAATCTTGATCTTCTGAAATCTGCACCAAAGAGAGTTGAGACTTGAATTTGTGTCTAATGATACTGATAATGGAATAGTTGTTGCACTAGGTACTTATACTTTTAATGGAATGGTTGCACCCCAAATTGTCTTATGAATATGGTTATAAAACCTCACAAAAACATAATAGGCATGTCTTCAATGCTCATCACTTTATCGTATCGTTGCAGAAACATATTATTCTATATATAAAACTGTAATTATATTGGTGTTTAAACGTCAACTTTTAATTCTGCTATTCAGGTTCAGTGCTTCTATTAATTATATAGGCAACATTAATATTGCATTATAAATAGGCTGACATTATAATTATTCAATGCTCCCGTAATAGCTACCTATATAAAAACAAGAGTAGCAGCATTCATGCGTTGAGTTTCATCGCACGACAAAAAACGAGTACAATAACTTTTACCGTATTGACCTTATTCGTGAATCTAGAAAACAGTGTTATTTGTCACCTTTGAAGATTGTCTATACAAGTTTCAACCATAACTACCGGTAGCCTAGCTATTATTTTCAACTACTTTCTCATTACATAGCAGTTAAAGCAGTTCATGAAAAAGTGTCTAGTTCCGGCTTATTTTTGCATCCACACACACACAGTGACACACACACACACATTGTCACACCAATCACTCTACCCCTGCTCTGCATGCACAGGGTTATTATGTTAAGGCCTATACGTACTGACTGACACCAACCACAATTAACAAATCAAACCATGCATGTGCATGCAGTCTGTAAACACAAACAGCAAGTCAAGATCAATTATTAATATAACCCTCTATTATATTGGTGGGTGCATGAGACAGAGAGCTATAGGGTGTTCTTCACTAATTGACCACAATCACTCAATCAGTCTCTCGAGCCAAAGTGCAAAATACTAAAATTAAACATGCTTATGAAGTCGCCTAGCTATACTTATTATACACGGTATATTGCTGTACACGTATAATAGTTAGATACTGTTTAGGAAGTTTCTACATGATTTAGAAGCCCAAAGGGCTGGTTGTAGTATCCCGAACGCAGTGAGGACTTCTAAATCATGTGGAAACTTCCTAAACAGTGTCTAAGCCATTTTAGATCATAGCAACCATGAGTATTTAGCCAATCAGATTTGAATATTCTTATCTAATCTTTGCTACATGATGTTCTAATTGAAGTACATGATTTTCTAAGTAAGTACATGATTTCCTAAATAAGTACATGATTTTCTAAGTTGGATAGAACACTTCCTTTATAGTCAATCAAATTGCAGTATTTATGGCAAACATGATCTAAAAACATATAGATGGGCGTTCAATTTAATTACAACACTTGCATGTACCAGTTGGGCAGTTGGGCAATAACAAGATGTATGACAACTACGTAGCTAGTCCTAAGAGGTGTTTGAGGTGTTTGATGAGTAAGTGTTCAGTTCAGGGGTAACCAGAGTCTCGTCGTCAAGGCGAACAGTCTGTAACCGCTTGAGGCCATCCACACCAGCCAAGTATCTGTGAGGGCGTATGTGGGTGGGAGAGTAATGTAAACGAAGCTATGTAGAAACTTACACAGTCATTAGATAAGCCACAGCGTGATGCACAGTTGTGGGTTTGTTTACAAAACGTCTTTACAAGTTATACTGGCATATGTATGGCTTTGGCTAAGCGCTTACTCTCTATAGACTATATATGGTCACCCCCATGCAGAGAAACACCTTCACTAGCTGATATAGTGGAACCCCATTCAATGGCCATCCCCAAATAAATCCCAACTGTGACATATAATTAGCTAGATGTCCGAATTATTAAAACAGCTGACATCCAAACCACCCTTCAACAAAGGCCACCTCTGTAATAAGGTCCCAATTTACCCCCAAGAGGTTTTGATTAAAACTTAAACAGCAATCCATCCATGCAAAACCATACCTGAATCTGCAGTGACCTGGTGGCAGTTGGAAGCCGTGATCATTCTTGAGATGTTTAGTCAACTTTTTCCCAAGAGCGAATCGTTTGTTACACACATGACAGCAATATAGTTCATAACTTGAAGTGTGCACTGATTGAATGTGACGATCAAGTGCTCGTGAGTGACTGGCAGTGAAGGTACACTCTGGGTAGGAGCAGCGGATGGTGGTGGTCTCCTGGTGCGTCTCAATGTGCTCTGTGAGAGAGTGCGAGGTTTTGAAGGTCTTGTGACAGAGGGCACACTCGTGCGGCTTCACGGTCATGTGACGGTAGCGTATGTGAGCTAGAAGGCGGGAGGGACCTGGAGAAAAGAAGAGGATTGTGATACTTACAGTTAACTTACATCCCCCCCCCCCCCCCAATTTGATACAAGCAAATAGGATCGAAAAAAAGAGCTACGTGTAAACATTGGAAAATCAGGAATCTTTGAGGGCAGAGATCTACAATTTTAATGTCTAATAACTAAGCCATTAATTTGTCAGCAGTACATTTGTGGAACCCATGTAGTAAGTTAAAGTGGTTGCTGTGGCTACTCACCCTGGCAAGTCAGCTCGCACTGTGGGCACTGAAGCGTGTTAATGTGTCTCCGGGCGTGGTCCCTTAGCAACCGATCAGAAGAGAAAATCTGAGGAGAGTGTGGTAGGCTCAATGATAAGGACTGTAGAAATGGTATACCATGCACACTCAATCATGATGGTAGCTATAAAAGTATACATGTACGTATAGGTAAAAATCTATCATGCATGGTATACAGTGAGGACCGTATACATTATTATAAGTAGTTGCCCTTGGGCAGACTAGAAGTGGTTGTAATAAAGAGGTGACTACTGACCTGGCTGTATAATAGAGGCTGAAGCATTACATGAGACTGTATGATAGTATGGAACTTAGTACACATATATTTGTGCTTGATACTAGTCTCTACAGCCTATAGTGTACGATGTAGAGCATAGTACTACAATGCGGCGAGCTGAATGGGCTGTTTTTAATGCAAGCTGTATAGTGTGCTACTACCAAAATGAGGGGGGGAGGATAAAGTATCTGTTGTAAGACAGCTTCACTCATGAAGTTCCTACACACTCTATAATTATAGCATGACATCATACCTTATGACAGAATGAGCAGGTGTAATTCCCGGCCTGTTGTCTCACCACGTGATCGCTGAACTTGGTGTTGTTAGCAAAGAGTGCACCACATGTCGGACAAGCAACCACCTTCTCCTTGAGGTGGGAACGAAGATGCTCTCTCACTTTGTTGTGGTCACGCCCCTTAAACGAGCAGTCTGTATGTGTGTGGGCAGAGTTTGTGCTTTCAAAAACAATGGCAGGGTAAAATACACACATGAAACCACGCGTACATAGGGTGCATACTTGAACATGTATACGATGATACCACATGCCTGAGATCTACATGTATAGGAATGTCACATGTACATGCATGATTAGGGGCTAATTAACGGAGGATATGGTGAGTCAAGCATGGGGAGAGGTAATATAGCATCTGATTCTTTAAGCAATGTCGAACAGTAAGCTTTCGAAAAGTATGCGAGAGTGATAATTATGTCAAGTTGCGTGTGTGGAAAGAACAGATTGAAAATGTGTGTGTGTGTGTGTGTGTGTGTGTGTGTGTGTGTGTGTGTGTGTGTGTGTGTGTGCATGCGTGCGTGCGCGGTGCGTGCATATGTGTGTGTGCGTGCGTGTGTGCGTGTGTGTGTGTGTGTGTGTGTGTATGTGTGTGTGTGTGTGTGTGTGTGTGTGTGTGTGTGTGTGTGTGTGTGTGCGTGCGTGCGTGCGTGTGTGTGTGTGTGTGTGTGTGTGTGTGTGCGTGCGTGTGCGTGTGCGTGTGCGTGTGTGTGTGTGTGTGAGGTGTGTGTGCGTGTGTGTGTGTGTGTGTGTGTGCGTGCGTGCGTGCGTGTGTGTGTGTGTGTGTGTGTGTGTGTGTGTGTGCGTGCGTGTGCGTGTGCGTGTGTGTGTGTGTGTGTGTGTGAGGTGTGTGTGTGTGTGTGTGTGTATAGGTGGGAGGGTACATTATGGCACTATGTACATACCACTCCAATGACAAGTTCTTTGATCTTTGGACGATGCATGCTCGTGTACGTGTCTATAAAAGTCTCCAACACTATCAAATACCACTCCACACTGTCCGTTACTCCAGCAACACTGCTGAACCTCTAACGATGGTAACAAATTAGACAAAGTCGAGTCCATTCTACAATCGCTTAGTTCTCGATCTTTAATGACTTCCGTTCCGAGTAGCTTCAAATACATGTGATACGGATGAAATAAGACGTGACTGACAAACTCCGGTGACGTTAGAGTAAGCGACGTAAAGCTACAACCGTTCCAACAGCACACGCCACTCTGTAGTTCCTCTGGCCTCAGGTCATGTCCGGGGGTGTAGGGATTGGGAAGGTGGTTGTCTCTAACATGTTGCGTGAAGACGTCTATATCTGTGAAGTTCAAACCACAGAGGAGGTTGGAGTCGGGGAACACCCATTCACAAGTTACGGGACGCAATAGAGAGTTGCAAGACATTCGTCGAGGTTTACGAGAGATGAGAGCTGTCGCCATTGCTGGGAGATGTCATCTGAGGGGAGCTGTGTGTGTGTGTGTGTGTGTGTGTGTGTGTGTGCGCGTGTGTGTGCGTGCGTGTGTGTGTGTGTGTACTGTAGGTAGCCTCGAGACCAGGCCGTTCTTTGTCTGAAAGAACGCCTGGTCCAGTTCTAATGTAGAACTCGTCTAGCTGAGTCAGTGAGTGGTTAGGCTTGAGGTTGTGAACATGATTGCAAACTCAACAATACTATAGCTAGCTGTACGTTACTGTAATGATATTCACGGGTAAGTACGGTTGTTGCGGGCAATTATCGGTACAAGAAATTCCTGCAATTAGACTAGTTCTACATTGGAACTAGACCAGGCATTCTTTCAGACAACGAACAGCCTGGTCTCGAGGCTACACTGTACGTACGTGTAGTGGGTCAAAAAGTAAATATACACCTATCAAAAACCTACTGTGTTTTACATTCAGGGCCAGGGGAGAGTATATTGTTCTTCCTTGGGGCCCTCCCCCTTTTAGCAGAGACTGGTAGTACCTTCTCGATCTCTGTTCTCTCTCTCTAGCTCTAGCTCTAGCTCTGTGGCTGTGTATTGGGTAAGGGTCGCTCTAATCTCTAGTGATTTTCAAGGTGGCTTTATGCATTACAGTATTACCCGACCATAGAAATTAATAACATTGCATCATTGTCTCTCATTATTCATCAAGTCCTGAAGTATTTAGACTCGTTGCTTGCGCGCGTTGTTATAACTGCTCCTTCCTTGTCTTAGTGAACACTCTTAAAAATGTCTGTCAAAGTGGATGTCAGCTATTGGTGAGTTCAAAGCACACACACACACACATGTACACATACACACTGTCACTAGATCTTACCGTAAAACCTCTATTTAATATTTAAGGCGACCCTCTAAATATATGACACTTGGACATTTCTCCCATATAGCACCATATAAATTCATTTTTTTGTGTACATTAAAAGTGTACTTTCGCAAAACGTAAAAAGTGTCGCCTTAAATCGAGGTCTTACGGTAGCTTGTAGGTGTTGTAATTTCTGTGTCATGATCTAACTAGCTAGCTATGTCCAATACCAAAGGTTATAAACTTGGGGTCGTGTTTTAACTTTGCGGGAAAGTACTTGAGTTTTGACTTCTTGAATTAGATTTGGTCCATGTTAAGCCATCTTTAGTACAGTGTCTGTTGTTAGTACGTACTGTGCTCATGTGACCCTCCCTCCCTGTAGTGGTGGGTGAGGGTACGCCCCCAAGTACTACGCCCTTGAGGCTGATATCAAGAGGGCGGTACCGGAGGCGGAGACTAACGGGGCGGTGGGTAATAGCCGGGACTTTGAGGTGAAGGTGAACGGAGCGCTGATCTACTCTAAGCAGGAGACCGGACAATTCCCTGACTTCCAAGCGGTGAGCTTTAGCTTACACAACATTGACTAATCAACATTCCCCCTAAGCATCCTAGGTTATTATGCCGATGGGTACGTATATGGTAGTGTGTTTGAGTGTGTGTGTGTGCGTTTGTGTCTCAGCTGCTCAATGATCAATGGCTTCTTAATAATAATAGGCTTCTAGTTATTACTTGGATTTCAATTTGTGGATTTGTAAGTTTTGCTTAATACTTGGAATGCCATTGCAGCTTTTTCAGAATAGTGCGTAGCACAAAAATTGTCCGTACAGTGTTTCTACTCTACTTAGTAGTTAGCTCTGCACTAGAATGCAGCTGCAACAGTGAGAAAAAGCTGCACGTACCTACTTAGCTATTTCATGCAACAACCATTTTTATGGACTTTGAACTTCTAACATCGATTTTAACAACGATCATGGTTGATCATTTCCGCACGATTCTGATTCCCTACATCTACATGCAAAATGATGTGTGTATTTAACCCTTTAACCGTCACGGGCCACGATCGTGGCCCGCAATAGTGACTTTTTTTTGCGAAATTATAATTCTGCGATACTTAGGAAGTAGCTCGAACTACGCACATCCCTGTATAGAGGAAGAGCTGTAGAATCACGTGCAATTTAGTCTAGAATTTTCCAAGCCACGTTGCTATATTAAAATTTCATTAGCGTCTTACCGCACGAAGTTTATAGCTATGGCTAGGTTGTTTACTTGTGCCGATGTGCTTGAACAGCTTGAGGACAGCAATGGCGATGTCTCCTCTGGTGATGACAGTGCCTATGAAGGAGAGGGGATAGTAGGATACCTCCCAAAGGTTACCAGCTTTATGCCAGATGCTGATGAACTGTCTGGGACTGAGGACATGCATGACATGGACCTAGACGCTAGAGCTATGGACCAGGACGGTGAAAGACCAGGAGAGGGCTCACTGTGTGACTCTGGCAAGTAGTATAGTATAGCTAGAATATCAGTAGTAAGTATAGTATAGCTAAAATAGAATTAGCAGTAATGAACAGTCTTTATGTGAGCTTGTAAATTTCATAGATCGTTCACCGATATAGTAATACATGTACGTATGTACTTCAAATTGATATATTTTAGCACTGTTACATTCATATGATGAGAAAATCAAGCTTAGTCAAGCCTTTATACCATATGATAGGCTGATCCATAAAAAAAAATTTTTGGATTTTATCTCACCGCTGGCCGAGCATTTAAAATGATAAAAACGGGTGAGCGTAATAACCGTGGTTGTTATGGCAACACATGTTGCACCATTTTATTCCTTGTTGTATGGGCATTCTATTGGTATATGGTTGCTAGGCATTTTATTGCTCTGGAAACCCGATAGAGAATTTGCAGACATTTCACTTCACTGTTAATTAAGAATCCGACGGTTAAAGGGTTAATAGCTAGTAGCTTTGGCGCCTCCGCCGAGGGATCAGCACCCACTGTGCTTTCATTTCATTTAAACTGCCAGGGTTAATGGGTCATGGGTCAGGGTGAGTACTATATTGACAAGCCTTACTTTCATCGTGAAGATTGTTTTATTGTTGCTTAGGCCAGGCAAAGTAGACCCCTTGTTTCTCATCAGCCACTTCCTCAATTTGCAAGCGGACTGGCGGTCATTATTCAAAAATAGCACAAAAAAATTAAAGGGCGTGTCAATGTAGACTGGCGGCAACACGCGAGTGACTGCCCAACTGCCTATCAGTCACTCGTCTCAGCGGAAGTGTATAGATCATATGACACTACCAAACATGAATATCATTATAGATAATGTGGTTAAATTTTGCTATGAGATTTAGCTACTATGGACTGTACTGAATCCCCTGAAGTGTAAGTGCGGTTACAATTACCGGGCTAATATGACGTTGAGCAATCTGATAGGCTGCAATGCTCGTTGCAGCTGAGACGAGTGACTGATAGGCAGTTTGCCAGTCCCTCGCACTACACACGCGAGGGGCTGTCGCCGCCAGTCTAGCGTCAATGCTGCAGAGCCTCACAAACCACACCTGTTTGAGGAAATAGGTGTGGTTGTGAGACTGCAGAGCAATAATGATAGAAAAGAGTGCATATACTTTTATCACAAGCTGACACTTGAAAGAATGTACTTTGCCTGGCCTTACATGTGTAAATATTTGTAGAGCTGACAACGCCCACACACATGCACACACACTCCCCAGATTGTGGACGAGGTGGTCAGTGTCTCCAAAGGAGAAGCTCCTAAAAAAATTACCAAGTCCGAGAGTGGAAAAGGTTGCCTCATTCTATAATATCCACAAAACTCTGCTTAACTTAATTTGTGCTCTTTTACGTTCAGTCACCTTTTATTTTGATGGTTCAGTATCAAAGAAGTTTCTTCTCTACTGAGCCTGAAGTCTGTACAAATGGAACTGTCCTGCGTGTGCACATTACATACTGTCTGTCAATGAATAAGGATACTGCATGAATACACTATATACTGGATGCAGTCACCTCCTTTCATAAGTGTGGTAGACCACAGGTGCTTATACTGCCCACAGAATTCCTTGGAAACTCTTGGTAATGTAGAGTTTCCAAGGAATTAATTATGACTGCTAATTATGTCCATTTCCTGCATTGACTTTTCTTGCTAGCTGTCAGTGGGACATATATAATTATATAGAGGTCTACATATCAAGAGTCTAGAGATAATTATGAGACTACTACTATAGTGTGATGTCCACTGTCTATCTTTTGTTGCTAGCCCTAGCACTGGGTGAGTTCAATATTTAATGGAGTGTAAGGGAGATATTTATAATGAATTAAGCAACTATAAACATTGTGTCTGTTCACTATAATTATAACAACCATTTTTAATATAGACTGCTGACGTGACTGGCATAGATCTAGTAGTGACATACATTTCTAGTGGAAGTGCTTTGACCTTTGACTTTGTAGCTATTTAAGTGATTGAGATTATGTCCTTACACGCTAAATATTTTGGCTTTCTTATATTGGACTACAGTCGATCCCCTAGCTTCTCTTGTTTATAAAATACTCTAGCTTGTGGCATTTTACACCCACGTACTTCAGTATGATAATTGTGGTGTTTTCTCTGTACTTACACAAACTATTGTGGTATCTCTGTCAACACAAGCGTAATTACAACTCCGTTGGAAAATACCGTATAGCGCGGATTTCGTGGGTTAGCAATTCTAGACCGGAAACCACTCCCTTCGTTCTGGGCTCTGGGGACTGGCAAGTTGCCGTGTTGAGAGTTGTCCTGTTGGAATGCAATTAGAACAAACCACAAAATGCGTAATGCATGGGTGATATTATTTCAGCCTCGATAACAGACCGCCAGTGAATGTACTTATACTCGAGGCCGATAATAAATTGTGCAGTAATAGTTAGTGTGTGGGCGGTGGCACATGACTATTTGTGACGTTTACATTCTTGTGCATGGCAGCGTGAGATTTCTTCACGCACTGGGACAACTCTCAATACAGCAGCTTGCCAGTCCCTTTCTCCCGAGAGAAGGGGAGTGGTTTCCAGTCTATAGCAATCCTACACGAAAATTAAGTCCACGAAAATTGTTCTTTAATTAGAATTATCTGCTATAACGTGCAAAGATTTAAAGGCGTGGCTTCCGGTAAGCAGCCATTCCGTGAACATTGTGCAACGAAATGCTTTTAGAGGCCAATCCACGAAATATAAGTGCCTCAAAAATTTCATGCTATATGGTATACAATTTTTGGAGGGAAAAGTGTTCGTGGTTGAAACCCTGAGCACGAATCCCACGAATGAAGCGATAATTGACTACATTTATACTACCATGCAGCTGTTTAGGTAGTCGAGCGCCTCAAGCCTATCCACAGTTTTGTTCTGGCCTGTTACGCAATAGTATCATGAATATCATTCATTCTATGTGGGTGCTAACCAATAGCGATGAATAGTAAAGTGGGTGTTGGCCTCGCCTCTCAGTCAATCCAACGTGTGTAAAATTCACACGTGGTACACTTGAGTGGGTGTGATCAATCCCCTTGAGATACTGCAATCTGATTGGAGCTGGTGGAATTGTTGGAATTCCAACAACAGAACAAAACTGTGAATAGGCTTGATTCCCGACCTCCTTCCGGGCAACGGTATAAGAGGGCGGTGGCGCCCGACTACTGTGTAGGCAGCAACCACGAATTTATAACCCACAAACTGACTAAAATTATCAACCACGAATGATTTAACCCTGAAAATTACCCGCTATAAGAGAGGTAGTGCTGTTACTATAATCAATTATAAGCTGACTTGTATTTAAAAGTGTCCTTAATAATTGAACAGGAGGCCTCACCATTTTTTCCTTCTGAAAGGGTCTGTTGCATGTGCTACTAAAGAGTTGTTCCATGCGTGAAGAATCTCACGCAACCACGTACAAACATCACAATTAACCTGTAACGAGCCTTAAATGTAGAAACACATCTGGCGACTTGTAATGAGACTAAACGTTCATCACCAATGCATTACCTAATTCGTGGTTTGCTCTAATTGCATTCCGCTGGGACAACTCTTGCTTACCAGTCCTTGACAAAAAAGGGCGTGGTCTCCAGACCCTTTGAGGCAGAAATCTATGCTTAACATCGCGCGGATGTCTTTTGTTGGGTTGCATGGTTAAACATTATAAAGAACTTTTAGATCCCTTCATGCTTGCATGTAGAACTGCATGGGAACTATTGATGTAGTGTGTTTTCAATACTTTAGGTCAATTCCAGCAAGCTGCCAATGCTGACCCGATACCTGTTGTCATACAACCACTCAATACCCACCACCATTTTAACGGAATTGAGGCTACAGTGAAGTCACTGCCCTCTCCCACACAGAGCTATAATCAGCATGCAGCAGGTGACCCTACCATGCCCTCTCATCATAATGATACAATGACCTCACTTCAAGAACAATTGAACGCCACAAAGTCAAGTATACTACAAAATTTGAGAACTAAAGACACTATCGATTCAAGATCATCACAAATCCTTATTTTGCCAACGCAAAAGATTGTGTCATCCAGCACCGAAAGAAGTGAAGGCATTTACAATTCTCTAATGACCTCATCAAGAAACCTTGTTACTCCCACAACTAGCTCTGAATTGCCAATGGAAACCGTTATGGTCACAACACACACCGTATTATTATCTAATCAACTTTTATCGACTGCACCATCAAAAATAGATCTCCGAACTTCAGCCAATGAAATGGCTGTACCAACGGTATCGATTGCAACAAGTACTACTACAGGTCATGTGACCAGTGTGACTCCACCCGTACCCACAAGCAATCCCATAACTTTCCCTGGCCTTTATCTTATAGAGATTTTGCTACCACCTGTTGTGTTGGGTTCATTGCTTTTCCTTCTCTGTCCAATCGTGTGGTGGGTGTGCCGATGTCGCTGTGGTGATGGAGTTCGGACCACTAGGAGGCACAAAGGCTACAAGTATAAACCTGTGGATACTCAAACTAATTAATTTATAAGGAGTTTTTGATCAATTTTACTGTTGAATAATTATTTTATGACTTCAATGTAGGCATAACGAGATACACTTGTTAGGCCACTAATACGCTGATCAAATTTTGGGCAACAATGGAGAAAAAACAATAAACACCAGCCCCTCCCCCTTTTTGCAGTATTTTAGGGGTGGGGCTGCATTGAGTTCTTCATTGACATTGTGCAGACTGCAAGATAGAGACTCGACTCAGAGTCGCCACAATGGGAGTCACCAAGCTGCTTGTTCCTATGGTGAGCGTGCACTCTAACTACAACTGTTTATAGCTAGCTATAGATCTAGCTAGCTATAGATCTAGCTATGCAGATATCGAGAGTTGTTAAATAATTATTATGGGCTATAGGTCAGCTAGCTATCTGAAAATTGCACAGGCCATGTTATTGTTGAACAAAATAGTATGGGCTATGGGCACATTCAGGTAAGACAACTCCCATGATTTGTTCCCTTAGGTTGTCCTTGTGCTGGTCATCAACCCAACACTCTGCCAGGTCGAACCAGACACTATGGACAACGTCGTCCCCATTCAAGGTAAAATTAAAGCAATGTTTTTGTAGCTAACCAGACCAGCTATAAAACTCTGTAGTTTTGCCATAGAATATTATTATGCATTTCTGTGAGGCCCTATCATATCATCAAAACTAAAAAACATTTGCAATGTGAACGTTGCTAGGATTGCTAGGAAAAGAAAAGCGCGAAAAAGCGAAAAATAAAATTATAGAGACGATTTTATGCATGCCGTTTCTGCCCCTTCTTGACGATTTTATGAACTGAGTTTGTGCATCAACCATTCATCATGGGCTTTTATGGTAAAGTATTTTGAATCATCCCTTATGCAGAGCCTGCTTTTCTTCTGGGTGTGCCCGGTCGTCCTGTGCAAAGTTCTGGAGGCCGTATCTCTATGACATGTGTGGCGTACGGTTCACCCGCCCCCACCATTGTTTGGAGCTCAGACTCCCAAGTGAGGACAGTAAAATTAGTCTATACTTTCAGACTCATTTGACATTATAATGATTGCATGCTCATTTGAACAATTTTGGTACTGATTCACCTGCATGAATATATTCTTCACTGAATGCTTAATTATGTGTGCAGGAAATCGATAACTACGCCAGTTTGAATAACGCCAAAACTAATGTCTACACTACTGTCATCAAGGATCCCAGTGGACTGCCTGTAGTGGTGTCAGTGCTAGAGCTCTGTGCTGCTACCTACAACGATTCTCTTGTGATGGACTATCGGTGTACGGCCACTAACTCTCTCTCGGGAACCCCGACCTTCCTTGGACTGAGCAACACTGCTGTCTTTGACATAGTACCGATAAGTGAGTTGGTGCATGTCAATGTGTGTCTCATACTTCCTCCGGTTTTTTGCCCCTCAATTTTTGTGTACATTTTATGCTGTCAATTCATTTCAATATTGGACTATTCAATTATAGGTTGAATAGAGTTTCCCAGTAATAATGATAGCATGTAGATCTGTTCTATAATTATGTATTCTTTGTATGTCAACTAGTGCACGAGGGGGGGGGGGGTAGATAATGTTTAAAAGGGGTGTGCCTGTAAAGTATATTCAATAGCTGCTAAAAGAGTCATGTGTTGAATATCTTTATACCATAATACCATTGCCCGTTTGCTATAATTGTTTTGTATTCAAGGGGTGTGCCTGTGAAGTGTCAGTATTCAATAAGAGTTATGTGTTGAATATTTGTTATATCCCATCCACCACACACACACACACACACACACACACACACACACACACACACACGCACACACTCACCACACACAACACAAACACACATGTCACACACACACACACACACACGCACACGCACGCACACACACACACACACACACGCACACACTCACCACACACAACACAAACACACATGTCACACACACACACACACACACACACACACACACACACACACACACACACACACACACACACACACACACACACACACACACACACACACACACACACACACACACACACACACACACACACACACACACACACTCACCACACACAGTCAGGGAAGCACCAGCCATCGTTGCTGCACCCACTGAGGATCGCTTTGTGCACAATGGAGCTCGTTTCTCCATTACATGTGCCGCCTTCGGTAGCCCCAGGCCAGAGGTGTGGCTTGGATCGGCAGCTCTCGGAATAGCCAATTTTGAAGATGTAAACAACCCTATGATCAACGTTTACACTGAAGAAATCGACACCGGCGATTTTGTGTTTTATGTTGCAACCACGTTGGAGATTTGTGGTACTGAAAATGATATGGACTTTTATAATCGGTATGTCGAACAATATGAGTGCTATGCCTTCAATGGTGTTGAGGCTAGCAACTCTTCAGTTGGAGTCGTGCAATCTATTGAGTTTATTGCTCAGCCATTTGGTGAGTAGCTATTATAATAATACCTTAAGGTGACATATTTTCGCGTGTATTAATTTCTGCTATTTCTGCGAATGAGAGTAAAATCGCAAAAATTAGTACTCGCATATAATTGGCCGCCCTCTTGTTTAATGTATCCAGATCGACATTTCGCAAAAATTATACCGCAAAATACAAAACTGTAAAAACGCAAACAAATCTACCTGTGAAAATATGTCACCTTAAGGTAGTATCTCCAATGATTTTTTGCTAAATAATAATTGTAGTCATGCTAATATAACTTGCAGGTCACCTCCATAGCATGTGTTTAAACTTGTTAGTCAACTTTTAGTTGGTCTGTCCAAAAGTAATCGTTTTTAAGTTAAAATTCTCACACACATTTTCCAACACAAAATGTACACACAGCGTCATTCATGTTATGCATACTAACATTATCAAGACGAGTACAGTATTATCGAAATGTTAATATACGTGTACGTGTATAGCAATTGGTTGTTGATTTATTAAGTGTGTTTTTGCATGCATGCCTTTTAATAAGCAGTTTTCCATGTGTTGATTGTTATGATTATTCTTTATCACCACGTACAGTTCGGATCCAGAGATTTGATATTCAATACTATACTCATCGATTAGAAGTTGACATATATTTTGATGGACTCTACGATCCGACCTTTGGTGGTTGCCCTAATGACAAGCTCTCTTATGCAAGTTCTAGCGACCCTGCTGCCCCTGACTATCGTAGTTTCAGCCCCCGAGTTCCTGGTACCTGTTCGCAAATATCTGGAGGGATAAAAATTACATGGGATAATCGCGACTTTCTCGGTTTCATCGAAAACGAATTTACTTCTGATACCCAAAGTGTGTATTTATACACCAGAACTGAAGTCCCTTTTAGTTCATTTATTCCTGTTGAGCAGATACCGAACACGGCTCCTCTTGTAAGCAGTAACTTTAATGATCGCACTCTCGATGATACTCAATTCAATATAATTGCAATGGACATCTACAGGACACCTTCAATGATGTCACTTTATATTCATTTCGACGCTATTGTTGACACACAGAGTTTTGATCTTGTGGATCGTGTTGACTATCATGTGACTCTTTCGAGTGCTGGTACTTCAGTGAACTTGATTAGTCCTACTATTATAAGACAATCTCCTAGATTCGCAAAATCAGTTCGTATACAGATCAGCACTACGAATCGAAATCAATTGGCCGGGGTCTGTGTAAATCGTGCAGATTGTTCCCTTTCCTTCAGCAGAGGCCGGTTTGTTAACTCTCATGCTGGAAGAAACACCATTGGTCAACAAAACAGTGGTTATAGTGTAGGTGCCAGAAATATATGGTCCATCAGTAACTTTGGTGAGTATAATTATAGTGACACAGAATGTTACCATGTATGCATGCATGGATGAGTAATAATTTCATGATTTCGTTCTATGCATGTACGCTAGAAACAAGTAATTATATGTAACTATTGTTGACTTCGATTATTTGTTCTCCACAGCTGGCTCAGTGTACATGAATCTATTAGTCGCGTTTGTGGGTACTTCTTTTGAGATTCCACTGACACCTGGCCAACCCTACTTGATGAATACTAATCTTGACGAGACAATCACAAGGTAAATTAGTCTAAACTGTTACTGGTACACTAATTTCATCGAATTTTAGCTAAATTATGTATGTCCTTTAATTGAACTCATTAATTTTGCTTTTTGTCAATTTGATTTGTCGGTCAGATTGCAAGCTACACGCACACCTTTTATTAACATTTCTTTTATGATTTTCAATATATAGGGTTGACTGCCATGGTGTGAACGATACACACATCAACCCGAAGATGTATTTCAACGGCCAACGTTTGGACGACCAATCAGTGGAGGATTATAAATGGCCTATTGCATCCACGTATGAGATCCCTTTGGGCCTGATCACTGCCGGCCAATTGGGACTGTTTACCTGCACCACTTACGAAGACTCTACTAACATCTCACACATTTTACACAGTCGAGGTGAGCTTGATATGTGTATATATACAGTGGAGTATCAACATAATTATTGAAACTTCGGCCGACTAGAGAAACTTGCTTTTAGTAGAGAGGTTATACTCAGAGGGTATGTATATTCAAAGGTTCTACAAGTGCTGAATTTAGCCAGAGGGTCCCTTTGTAGGTTGTACCTGCCTGTATAGACATGCACAGTTGAGGACAATCGGTATAGCCCAAATTGTTTTGTTGGCCATCAATTACAATTGTGGATTGTACATCTGATGCACAATGCTCAGATTAAGTTATGTTAAATCAATTCCACAGATCCCTATGTCAACTTTCTGAACGGGAACGAGTACACAGTTGAGATTTGGGAACCGATTGTGATCAGTTTCGCTTACTTATTTAACGAAGTCATCACCGGTAGTCCATTCACCATCACTCAAAACGGGAACCCACCCCCATCCTTTGAAAACAGGTTTAATTTTGTTGCAGACAAACCTTTCACAGCTCAATTTATTATCGACCGGCCTATATTGTCGAGCCAAGGGGAATACCATATCACTGTTACGAGAGGAACCGTGCAGACTCCTTTCCCATTCACAATCAAAGTCCTCAGTAAGTAACTGGGTTGTAGTTTAGATGTTTATCTGCATGTGCCATAATTATAATTGTTCCTGTTTTGTTTCATTCCAAGTGATCGTCACTAACATTTAGCTGGACCAATCATAATTATCATGCTATTGGTCAATGAATGTTACTCTTTAAATCCTGCATTCATAATATATATAGGCATTTCTGTAATTCCATTCACACAATAACCCATGATCTCTATCCATACAAACAGCACCAAGAGTTTCCATCTCACCAGCTGTCCATACTTTCATGCCCTACGAGAGTGTTGCCAACTTCAGTTGCCTGCCTAGCAACCTGGATATCCCTGTTTATTGGACACGATCTGACAACCCGGGTACAATTGTATCTCGAGAACGTAACTACCAGTTTGCCGTGTCCGGTGAAGCCTTGGATGAGTTAGAGGGTGTCTCCTTCAATTGCTTTGTGACCAATCCTGACAGAGCAACTGACTTTAACTCGCTGCCCGTTGCAAGTGCATCATCGATCTTCAGGAATACTAATGGTGAGCTTATACTTATTCATCAAAATCTTAATTTTTATTGATGTAGCATGTGCATGTTCCGTAATTTATATATATACGCTGTATCAAGTACTATAATAAAAGATATGGTGCTTGATAGATATACCGCTTAGAACTGCTATATATACCAACTACATTAGAATTGTCAAAAAGTAATCCCTCGAGGTTCCATGCCTTGACAGTAAATTTTGAATTACATATTTTGTTTTTTAAACAGATTCTTTGGGTATGTTCATGACTAATAACACTGTTACTCGACGTACGGTGGTTTCCGAGGAAGTTATTGTAGTCACAAGTCGCTTCAGCAATTCGATCATCCTCGAATGCCAGGGGCATATCGACTCCGGAGTGACTGATCTCTATTGGACAATTATTAGGGAGGGGGATGATCCTCTCGTTCCTGAGAGTGACTTCACTAACGACAATTACACTGTTGCTTTGGGTGATAATTATTTGATGCTGACACTTACACATTTGGAGGTTCCCTTTCGTGGATCTGTAAGATGCAACTCAAGAACTTCTGATGAGGAGATCAATGTATACTTTCAAGGTACGTGTAATAATTATGTCGTGAGTGAAAAAGAAAATTAAGCTTTTCACTCGACAATAATTATCGACATAATTAATATTATTGTTCATAGTTATAGGCACGTATAGTTGTTGGTGGATGAAATCGGTATAATTATATACACCGAGCTACATGTCTTTATACTATCAGTACTTTGATGGTTATTATATAAATTCTATAATGGGACAACCTTATCTCATGCATATAATAGCTGATGAACGGATTGCCACTCGTTGTCAACATGAAGTTGACCCAGTCTGGAAGATCCAGTGGCGACCTGCCAATATCTCAGCTTTGGACGGTCAGCCCTGCCCAACAGTCAACGGGAGAGTTGCTACTGGTAAGCCAGGGCCGTAGATAGCTTAGGTTTGCAGGGGTGGCAAAATAATAGCTGAAAATGTTTACTAAAAAAGGTCAACTGTTTTTCGTATCTTCTGAGTATGGTAACTTGTAACTTGCTGTGGCACCAACTTAGCTACTCATGGAGCAACTAAAACAAGGTTAAAAAGATGCTCCTGCTTCCCAGACGCATAGTATAGAGCTCTGAATTTTACCTAGGTCATCACTTTTTCTCTGCAGTAAGCATGCGCATCAGATGCCCTGCCCACATTTGCATTGGGCATGTGCAGAGATCAATGTTTCACAGTAATTCTTGCAGATCTAGAATGCCAGGGGGGGCAGTTGCCCCCCTGCCCCCCCCGCTGTCTACGGCCCTGTAAGCTGCATATAGTATTAAAAGATTCAACAATGTACTAGCTAGCTATAAGGTGTTCGGATTTGCATTTTGAATATCTGTGTACAATTTAGATATGATAGATGCATCTATGACAGAACACATGTGCACCTTATTATATAATCATACATGCACGTATTATGATTACATCATTCACTAAAACACTTTGTAGTAACTTCATACATTCAAAAAGAAATATTCCTCTAATCTTCTTGTGACTATAGACTATAATTATAATTATATATACATGCACATGTAATATTATCGTGCATGCTGTTGCAGGTACCGCTAGCAGAATGTGCACTTATGGTGGCTTCTTGAGAGGGGGAGTCTGGGAAGAGGTGGATGTCTCAGAGTGTCAAACAGACTTAGAGAATGTCATGGCTGAGGTTTGTTCATGCGTGCATGGTATTATAGTTAATTCGTATGACATAATTACAAAATTCTGGGTTATAACTACTCTATATAATGCATGTTTACCGGAATAATTATATGGAAAACTGGTTGAATTGGATATTATATCCATTCATCCAGTTGGATCTGTTCCTTGAGGACGATCAGTTCCTGGATGACCTGAACTATCGACTGCGCTCGAGTAAGCTCTCCAGGATGCTCAACGAAGTAGTGGAGCCGGGTCTCGACTCTCTCTTCCCGCAAGACCTCAAGCGCATCACCTCCGTATTGTCTTGGCTTGTGTTCAGTGTCATTGAAAATCGCGATCGGCTATCACAAGTTCATTTTGTAAGTCATTCTTGCTGCACGTTATAGCATACGTATTTGGAGCAGCTATATATATATATATATACATGCATACTTGGTGTCATGACTGCAATGAGATATCCCCGATCGTAAACATCACAATGTTATAACGTATTATACATATGCAAGCAAGGATCATTAACTTAATTTTGCAGGATTCGTTTGAGACTTTTGACAGTTTGCTTCACGTGAACCATACCGGAGGGTGGCTGCAACTGAGAGATGTGAGGACACGCACAACACATGCACAGACACGCAGACACAGACACATACCTTACCCCACCCCACCTCCCACACACATTTCTAACCTCCCCACGCACACACACACACCTCAAACCCCCCCCACACACACACATACACACACTTCTAACCCCCCGGCCCACGTACACAATTCTACCCCCCTCAGGCACACACTTCTAACCCCCACGCACACTCTTCTTAACCCCCCATGCACTCATACACTTCTACCTACCCCCACAGAGCGGAGACAAAGCAAGTGCCACTCTACTCAACTCGGCTTTGCTGTATGCAGATTACCTGTATAACTCGTTGAATTTAGTGCCTGGTCAAGCGATGATCTCAAGGGAGGGAGATAACATTGGTAACTGATCTAGCTGTGCATGTATAACAACATGTAGACTTAGTACATTATTATAAAATACATTCCTGTTCATTCACGATTGCAATTCGTTGTTTTAAGTGTATAAACTTATTCTCTAGAAATTCTGACAAAGAGACTACTGCCCTTGGTTCATACTGATCAAACCTTCGTCTATGGAGAGCTGGATAATAACGGTTATTCCAAAGTGTTCCTGAACAGTACCCTCCTTAACTATCTGGATCCAGAAGGTATGTGTGTGCACAAACTATATCAGTCCATCATGTATAAAGCGTTCTATTTTCTCTCTTGTTGAATAACGAATGCCTTTATACAGGAGTCAAGTTTTGGGGTTTCAAAAATCTCAACAATTTTATGCCGCGAGATCAGCCCGACTTCAACATCAATACAGATGACAAAACATTATTTAATAGGTACAGTTTGATCGAGCTGCATGCACTGAATGGTGTGTGTTTTTCACATAATAGTGTATATGCCCAGAGGACAACCGTGCGCCTAGAATTAATATTTGCTGAATCAGCATTTAATAAAACTTGCCTTTACAGGAGAGTTAGAGCTCCTATTACTAAAACTAGACCTAACAATACAAGACAGAGGGCTAAGTCTAAGAAGAGTGCAACACCTACCTCTAAAGGCAAGTTTTATGAAAATGCTGATTCAGCAAACATTAATGTTAGGCGCACGGTTGTCGGACCTCCTCTGGTATATGCCTGTCTATACTGGATGTTTTGGTATACTGTAACATGTACAGTTGCTGCTTTGGTACCTTTCAAATCTGTAAGGAAGTGCCTGGTTTCAATTTAGAGCATTGCAGTGTGTATAGTTAAAATCGATGCATAAGTTATACTTATTGTCCACTATACATCAGGCAGTATAACCTCCGAGGACGAGGACGAAACCCTGAAACCAAGGATTGGCCATAAGTTTGAATGTATAGTGGACAGTAAGTGCATGTTATAATTATACCCACTACATGGAATGAAAAGTGTGCTTGAAAACGAACAAAAAGCGTGTGCGTATATATATAGCTTGTAAGCCAGCTAAGCTTCTCTCTATAATTATATGCACTAACTTGTCCATGTCTACGCAGCAAAGAACTGCACCCTTTTTCCAGCCTTCCTGGTGTATTTAGCGACCCTCACTCATGCATCTGTCCTGCCCTTGTCAACAAGCTAGTGTTTTACTCTAGTGATCAGTGCGCCGTCAAGGCAAGGGAGTTTATGAGGAATGCGGAGTTTATGGTAGTTACACCCCACCGTCCAGTTGCTATAATTATGATACAGACCCAAAGGAGGTCCGACATGCGTGCAAGAATCACTACAAGTTCAGTGCATTGTGACCTAGATGTTATCATGTGACCCAAATGACATCAATGCATTGAACTTGTAGTGATTCGTGCACGCATGTCGGACCTCCTCTGATACAGACCCCAGGGGCGTAGCATGCAACTTTAAAGTGATCAGGCCGACTTGCACCTATGGGACTCTCGCACACAGTGGTGAATTTTACCTCCTCACCGATCAGCATGCGCATTATCACTCACACTATTGACGACCATTACCAGGGGCGAATCCAGGATTTTTGATAGGGGGGAGCTAAAAATATTTTACTAAAAAAAAAAAAAAGGTCGTCTGTTTTTCAAGCACAATGCATGTGTTTCCTGCATGACTCATCATCAATAATTGTTCATGCTCAGTAATAAACTGGGTGTGGCCATGATAATGTAACCGTATAGCTACGTATGTGCATGCAGTGAGTTGATAGCTAGCTCTAGATTCTATTTTTCAGGCTTGTCATCAAGGCCAGGGGGGTGCTCAAGCCCCCGACTGGATCCGCCACTGATTACCAGGAAACGATCATGCAATTTTCAATAATGACGACCATTACCTACCCAGCTACAAAAAGTGGTCACTGACAGGCCGCTTGCTACAAAACACGTACCTGCATATTATCAATTATTTTCTGTAACTTCACAATACATGAATGTTTTTGATCTCTGTACACAGGACTTATACAATCATCGCAAGCAACCTGCTGTCCATTCAGTTTACCTATCCTGATGGATTCACCCCTCCCTTCACTTTACCAGCCGACTCTCTACCTATGTTTACATTCGATACTCTGAGTGTAAGTTACATAGGAGCCCGAGTGCGTTACAGTAAGCATCATGCATATAATTATAGGATATCACACTAACTGCCTCCCCCCCCCTCCTGAAAAGGTCCACTAAATAAATTGATCGAACAATAATTGGGTATCTCATTAAGAAACTTCCCCTGCATGTCAGTAACTTTCTTTTTCCCGTATATAGACTGCTCGTGTGACGAATCCACGGATAGTGTTCTGGGATAGCGCTGAGGAGGTGTGGTCTGAGGATGGGGTGGAGTCAGAGTATGTGGTGACAGACAATGGAGAGTTTAAAACGTTTAGGGTGACAGGAGAAACCAATCGTTCAATGTCATTTAACAATACCTCTACTTTTGGTGTTGCCATGGACGTCTACCCATACGTGAGAACTATAGTTACTATTGTTATAAGCAGGAGTACATTAATGAACTCCTGCTATAAATAGCATAGCATTACCTTGCAGTCTATCTACATGGTTGCCTGGGTTGAAATGCTTTAATTGTTCTGCTACATGTTATTGTAATAGTATAATTGTACAGTGCATGCACTGATGGATGTGGGATAATGTGTCTTTTTTTTGTATCTATACTCAGGTATTCACGTTCACGCTCCCAGTGTACATTGGCTGTGGTGTCATCCTTCTCGGATGTTGTCTCTCCGTGTTCGTAATGCTCCTAACTTGGTGAGTGCATGTACACGTCACAGTGTACAGTATTAATCGAGTATCAAACATGCGAACATTGCGAGTGATTATGAGATCACAAGAATAAGATCGCAAGGACTCTACTTGCGTATAACATCACAAAATCTTTGCATAATTGCAAAAAATTAGATCACAAATAGCTATAAACATTAGTGCATGATTTAATGCATGTAGCAACCACCCCTTACTTAACTTCTATAAGCATCCAGATCTATCCACTCTTTACATTCGACTTAGTTGATAATCCTGAAAGGTATATTCTTCACAAAAGTAACACTTAGTAGAAAGCATGCACTTTCATATTTGAAACAGCCAATTTGATCCATATTTCATGACAATGCAACACAGCTGCATCGATGGTGCGAGGAAGTTCTTCACTGTTGCGTTCTTCATCCATCTGAGTTTCTTTGTCTCTCTCATCTGTGCGTTTGTGGCCTTCTTTGCTGGAGTGGAGACGGCCATACAACACAGAGTGAGTCAATCAAGCATGAACGGTCTTCAGATGTAATAATAAAATTGTACGCATGAACTTTGATGGAAAATTCACGTGCATAAATAGTTTACCAAAAAAGAGGGCATACATTTTTTTGCTTTCATTGTGTGCATGGATCTTGAGTTCATAATTATGATCATCTTTCTCTTCTAATCTAACATTTCACTTAGCTATACGTGTCAATGTAAATGTTACAGTTTCAGTGATATGTTCATGTATAATTATTGGCAATGATAATGCACAATGCATATAATCTCGTTCCCCTGCTTCAGCTTGGTTGCATCGCTACTGCCGGACTGCTCCACTATTTCTTCACTGCCGCCTTCACCTGGCTCCTCTGTGAGGTCATCTTGGTATGGGGCTTCAAAATATCCTCTAGGAAATGGCCATTGATATTCTTGTTCTTTTTGATTGGCTGGGGTGAGTTTTAATAATAATTACATGGCAATTGATATTCTTGTTCTTTTTGATTGGCTGGGGTGAGTTTTAATAATTACATGGCAATTCGTGCCATAAGCAGTTTATTGGCCATTTTAGTAGATAATAATCTCGGGCCATTACGTACACAATAATATTTACCTCACAGTTAACGTACCATAATTATAGCGTCTATATTATGCCTCTACTTACAGTTTTACCGTCATTTTTATACCATAATTTCTATACACCGTTATAATAATTACTTAATTGGATGTCTCCCTGCTTGTAAGGGGCTGCGAACTCAACTTGTTAACTTTTACGTATGGAACCCATTGCACGCTCCAATGATCATAAATACCTAGCAACTCTTGCACTGCCTGTATAGGTATTCCTGCGATCCCCACGGCTATTTCTCTGGGTCTTCAGCACACATACTACGGCACTACCGCTCAGTAAGTGTATAAATCACAATTTAAGTATACCCTTTGGAGCCGGGCCATCATGGCTCATGCCTGTGACGGTATGGTAATTTATATTACTTGAGCAGGCAAACAATTATGAATTTGCTCTGCAGCTATACAGCTAGCTAAGTCGGCTGTTTGTTCATCGGAATTTAATACATCGGTGATTCCGACTAATGCCAAGGGGTCAGGCTACACTTTAGTGCTCTAGCTAGTTTTGTAAGGGTGGAATTTCTCATGTATAATTATTGTTTTTCAGACTTGTGTAATCATACCTACGAAACACAGGTGCTTCCTTAACTTTGACGGAGATGTCAGCCAGAATATAGTCATCGCTTTCTTGGCTCCAAAAATCATCCTAGTAGGAGTAAGTGCTCTCTATATTCAGTCTAATGCTACACCTCACAAAACCACATCACACACACACACATCTACACACACGCACACGCACACGCACACGCACACGCACATGCACACACCACACACACACACACGCTCACACACACACACACACACACACACACACACACACACACACACACACACACACACACACACAACAGATAATCTTCATTCTTCTCGTTGTCGCTGCCATCGCCAATTGCTACTTCGCCTACGAAAAGATGAGTCTGGTCCAACCGCGTCACTTCAAACCCTACTCGTGCATGCTGTGGTTCATATGGGTCTCTGTGATCCTACTCACACTACTACTGAGTGCCCTCTGGTCTATTACTATGCTAATGGTCAATGGTAGTATCATACTACCATTTACCATTGCTGGTACTATCAACAGTATCATTTTGGACATGGACATACAGACAAATATTGAATGGGCCTTCCTGGGACTTTCATGTGCACTGGTGAGATAACAGAACTCATGTATCCCTAAAAATTGATCTCTCAATGCATTATGTAGATAGCCGTCCTATCAGTACGCTCCAGGTCCATATACACATCTCCGTATGTTTATAATGCATTCGTTAATGTTACAATGCAATGCAATGTAGCAAGGTTAAGCTATGGCCATGCACGTATATAGTCAATCACCTCATCCTGTACTGTATATAGTTGGAAAATATAATGGTGGCGATAATGCCGTATATATAGCTGGTAATTTTCGTGGGGCAAAATTAATATTCGTGGTTTTAAGCTCTGACCACGAATATTTACCCACGAATGAAGCGACCTTGCCTACCTTTACCTGTAGTGCATGTATATATAAGCAGCAACGACGAAAATATTATCCATAAAGTGACTAAATATTGCTGAACTACAAACATTTTGTCCCCGAAAATTGCCCGCTATACGGTATATAGATCAGTAATAATGTACTTACTTGTCTTGGGAAATACTGTACCTCGTGTAGTCACATGTTCTTAATTTACATGGCACATTTTATATGTTTTATTTTACAGAGCTTGTACATCTTCATCTTCTGTGTGACCGTTCTTCTCGTCAACAGAGTGAGCATAATAATTATACGTTAATCCTATGTACACATCTTATTAATATCTTCGAGCCTCCTTTTCCAATTTTGTAACAATAACGTCATAATTATGTCAGTATTGAAAGCCAGTTTAAAAACAGCAGAGTTTCAACTTTATTTTTGATCAGTAATTTTGTCCTTTGTAGATAGAGGGGCTCAGAACTCTAGAGATTTATACTATAGTATACTGTTTCATTGTATGCATGACTTGCATGTTCAAAAATCTATATACATGCATGTATACATAATAATGACATTGTTTTGGTTGCGTAATCTGCCGTTACAAACACATGCATTAATTGTATATTTATCGCATGCTCAGAGAATCGAGTACGATGGGAATCCCATCTTTGAGAAGGATGGAGCTCTACTGCCTGACTCCGGTGGCACCGACTACCGTAATCTGGCCCCTCTCCCAGAGAAGCGTTTCTCCAGTCAGGGAATGTCTCTGCCTGTAACCATTGAAAATCCAGTCTTTGGCTCGACTCAGGGTAAGCTACATCTCCCTTTATTGATCGCCCTAAGGCTTATGATTTCTTCTACTTAACTTGTAAACTATACGGACAACATGTTTAGCAGTGTAGTTATACTATAATAGGTATTCCTCGCCGCGTCATGAAAGTACCCCAAATAATGCATGCACAGAGGATATATACATGTTGTCTAAATCTGGCCCTTTTTGTAGTTCAACAGTTGATACGTACGTAAAGTGCATCACAGATACTTAACAGCATGGTATGGTACATTTTCACATCTTTAGGATATCAGAATGATAATTGTAAAATAAAATAAATTGCATTTCCACTGCAACGAAAATTATTCGCTGGTCCCCATGCATTAGCCTTAATAATTATTGTACGCTGTAATAATTATGCACCTATAATGGTTTCCTCCTGAAGCAATTAACTACCACCTCATGCACATACATACAGAAGAAGATAGCTTTGATGATGATGATGATGTTGAAGAGAAAGTAGAGACTCCCTGAACATGAACACACGATAAAAGACACGAAAGTAGTTTTAGATTTCTTTAGTAGCATGTATATTATAGTGGCTATACCGGCCGGATATAGCCTTAGCATAACTTTATAGTTAGGGTAGCTTATTTTGGTGTACAGATACCAACATTATGTAGTGCTTTTTTATTAAATTGGGTAGGTACGCGTGCCCGAATGGATTATAGTGTTCTCTGTGTGTATAATTAGTGCATGGAACCTCAAACAGGCCATTTGGGAGCTATAGCTCTTTAATCTGTCCTTTTTCTGAGGTTGTATACATTTTCTCTGTATTGACTTGTTGTATGCAAGTATTATTGCACCCCAATTCTAGAAAAAGCAATCACACTTTTAACGATCTTTACCGTTTTCTATATTGAAAAAGCAAGTCACACTCTTAAGGATCTTTACCGTTTTCTATAACAGCATGCAAAAAAATTCTTTTTCACATGTACAGGTTGATAGTAGAATCTATGTACAAACTGTCATTATGACACTATTATTTCTAGCAGAAGTCACTTTCGTCTCCACTCTCGTCATCAGGATCAATCTTGTACGCCATGAATGTGAAATCCACACATCCGATTGGTCGGTTGGGATGGGTGGCGGCGCTTAGGATCTCAAATCCAAAGAAACTAAAATCACGACAGATGTGCTTTTAAAGATCGTAGGGTAGGCTCCTTCAGAAAAAGACAAACGCCATCTTGCAGCTCATCACGTCTTCAGCATGCTCTAGCAGTGACACCAAGCTGTAGAGAATAAAAGATGGTTAACTATAATGTGTATAGACAGAAAGCCACAGCGGGGACCATGCAGGTAATAATTATTATAGAATAATTATGGCCTTGCTACATGTAGACACTTCACTACCAGGTCTAACATAAAAGTACAGATTGAACCAGTAGATTCCATATTTAAAATCACTAGTATACCTGCATCGGCTAACATACGTACATGTACAAATTTAATACAGAACCTAAATAGCGGGTCATTTAGGGAGTTGGCGAGAGGGGTGATAAATTTAAAATCTCGCCACTTGTACTTCAAGACACCATCTCATAATAAATGTGATCCATAATACCACGCAGCATGATCGTCAAATCAAAAATCGCCAATAATTAACTCAATTGCCTCATTCACCAAATATTAGGCTTGCCGATATACGGTATGTCAGTAATTACAGTGTACATGTACGAGCCCCCTCTAATATGAGGGAGGCACTCCAAAATCAAGCCAAGGGCTATAGACTTAAATTCAGTATAATATTGTACATGCAGGGATGTGCCCATGCACACTGTCGATAGTGGATCGTAACGAGAGTGTACAAATGATGGTGTGGTTGATACTAATCACCACTAGACAAAATAACCACCTTCTAAGATTACATAAAAGAGGCAAATCTGTGTGAGATTGAAGATTGAAAATAGCCACATACATGTAGGTACACAACTCAAAATCAGCACACACTCACACTCACCATTCCTTCTTCATCCGCCTGAAGGTGAGAGCACTGAGATAGACAAAGAGGCTGTATCGATGACACAGAGCAATTAGAGACACACCCACACCAGATACGACCACTGTACCAGATATGACCACTGTATGAGTGTAGATACTGTGCGGTGGGCTGACCTCATCGTTCTTCTGGAGACAAGCCTGCACGCAGAGGGGGGGAGGGGGGGGTATTCTAAGAACAGGTTGTATAATTATGTATAGAGGCAATTTTTGTTATTAATTGTGATAAGTACTGTACTTACATTACAGTAAGAAATGCTAAGCTATAGTTCATTTTCAACTAACTCTTGAAATTACGAAGAGTGAAAGCTACAAAAATGGTAGCAACAACTTACTAAACTAGAAACATAAACAATGAAAAGACCTGCTCTACACGTACGCAAACCAAGAATTCTGACTAGGTTGCTGATCAGTAGGCTCACAAGTTAGAGGTCCATTATAGAACACAGCGGCCTACTTAGCTAGCTGATACAGACACACTGAGAATGTGGCTAGACTAGCCGAGATAGTAGCATCCAAAATGTTCTTTGTAGTAATAACTTTACATCAACCACAGGATCGACATTAATTTTAAAGCTTGACTACCTCTGAAGCTATATACACCTGCTCAGTCTGCCACCATAATAAGGAGAGAACCCTCCAAAATAAAACAGTGGAACCACCTCCGATAAAGGACACGATAAAGGACTGTCTGAGTAATCTCTCAAACAAAACACATCGTTCAGTTCTTTCGTCCCCACAAAGATTAATTTACTCAGGGCTACATCCAGGATTTTGGATCAGGGGGGGGCGCGAATTGGGCAATTTAAAAATGTAGGAGAGGCGAAGTCATCAGAATTATAGCAGTACAAATGCAGATACTGGGGGGGGGGGGGGCGAATTACCCCCCTCAATGCAGCCCTGTTACTTATTTAACAAGCTCCCTAGTATCCCCCAATGCCTAAATAACTTTATTCCACTTCCCCTCGGACCTCCTTTCACTTACCAGAAGGGCAGAGTGGGCTATATTGTCATCGTCATCAGCCTCTTCCCCGCAGACGTCTAGAGAGGTTGTACCAATGTCAGGAGTATTGGTCCATGCTGAGTTAGGCCCCGGGGCATGCAGCGGCACTAGTACAACACTCGCTGTATTAGTAGAAAGTATGGGTTGTAATCTAAGCTATAATAACAGGGGAACAAGTTAGGGGTTGATGTCTCAACCAACCAAGATAATAGGTGTGAAAAGGTGACAATTAGAAGGTGTTGTTCATAGATCTAGACTATACTGAATATACAAGTAAGCTTTCCGAATTGATACCTGTAGACCTATATGTGTATTTCATACTCCATTATTAAAGCTTGATTTTGTGGGCTCACTTTCTCACCAACTTTAATACCGACTATCTCTGTTCATTTCACTTCCACTGTGTAGCAAATGCACAGCTATTCCTTTCCACAAGGGTTTTTAGCTAGAATCATGTACTCCCTTTAGTTTAGAGGCATTCTGACTTGTCTTCAGTTTGACCTTCAGTCATACATTATCATTCTTTGTCCTACCCCATATCACTCACTGTTGTCAAAATACATGTATGCTGTGAAACCATAATAATTATTATTATATCCATAACAGGGGTATATATATATACACTACTACAAACTATGGGGTGCCGTTTGTCTAAAATTGACATAAAATTATGTTTTAACTTTTATTTGACACTTACAAACATAAGTATGCCACCTATGTATAAGTACGCCACTTATATATATAAGAGGGTGACTTATACATAAGTACATCACCTATACATAAGAGTGCGACTTATACATAAGTACACCACCTATATATAAGAGGGTGACTTATACATAAGTACATCACCTATATATAAGAGGGTGACTTATACATAAGTACATCACCTATACATTATAAGAGGGTGACTTATGCATAAGTGGCGTACTTATACATAGGTGGCATACTTATAATTTATAAGTGGCAAATAATAGTTAGAACATATTTTATGTGAATTTTAGACAAACGGCACCCCATAACAAACACTCACGACTGAGGCAGCTTGGTATTTTGTGTGTAACCCTTGTCACTTCCTCCTCCTGGGGCTTGCTTGTCGGACCTTCGGTGACTGCCTTGCGAAGGGATGATTGCAACTTGGTGTCAACACTGTCAGCACTCAAGGCCGACAAGAATAAGAGATTATAAAAGACAAAGGATCGAGCCCGGCTGAAGAAGTTGTGTCTGTTTGTCAAGCGATAATACGCGGCAAGTATTCGAAAACAAAGGTTTTGCTGTGCACGTGAACCACTTTGTTGCCCTACTATACCAATTCTAAGCTCAAACTTGAGCCAGCCTGCATGAAACAATCTTGCATTGCAACCTACACTGAAAGGTCTCGATTTAACCATGTCTCAGCTATTTTATCAAACTCCCACTGGTAAGGTGATACCAATCGATGTGGATGCTGACCATATAGTGGAGACAGTGAAATCCAAGATCCATCATCAAGAAGGTATTCCACCTGAACACTTCTTTCTGACCTCGAGATCCAAGTGTCTACAAAATGAGTTGACTCTCAGTGCTTGTGGTGTGGAGCACGGAGGCACTGTGGATGTGCAACTTCGAATAGCCGTTAAAACTTTGACTGGTAAAACCATTTTCCTTGAAGTTGAAACCAGTGATACAATCGAAAATGTGAAAACCAAAATTCAAGACAAAGAAGGTATCCCACCAGACCAGCAGCATTTGATATTTGCTGGAAAGCAACTTGAGGGTAGTCGAACATTATTGGATTACAACATTCAAAAAGAGAGCACAATTCATCTAGCACTTAGGCTCCGCGGAGGAATGCAAATATTCGTTAAGACTTTGACAGGTAAAACCATCACTCTCGAAGTTGAAGCTAGTGACACAATTGAAAATGTGAAGACCAAAATTCAAGACAAAGAAGGTATCCCACCAGACCAGCAGCATTTGATATTTGCTGGAAAGCAACTTGAGGGTAGTCGAACATTATTGGATTACAACATTCAAAAAGAGAGCACAATTCATCTAGCACTTAGGCTCCGCGGAGGAATGCAAATATTCGTTAAGACTTTGACAGGTAAAACCATCACTCTCGAAGTTGAAGCTAGTGACACAATTGAAAATGTGAAGACCAAAATTCAAGACAAAGAAGGTATCCCACCAGATCAGCAGATTTTAATATATGCTGGAAAGCAACTCGAAGATGGTCGGACATTGTCCGATTACAACATACAAAAAGAAGACACATGTCATTTAGTACTCCGGCTCCGTGGAGGAATGCAAATATTCGTTAAGACTTTGACTGGTAAAACGATCACTCTCGAAGTTGAAGCTAGAGACACAATTGAAAATGTGAAGACCAAAATTCAAGACAAAGAAGGAATCCCACCAGATCAGCAGCGTTTGATATTTGCTGGAAAGCAACTCGAAGATGGTCGGACATTGTCCGATTACAATATTCAAAAAGAGAGCACACTACGCCTTGTTTTCAGATTACGTGAAACAGACATACAAATCTATGCTCATTTGCCGGATGGTCGATCAGTGGATATTGCTGTCAAGCCCAGTAGCAAGATATGGGAATTGAAAGACTTAGTCAATAAAGCTGAACGAAATCAGTTACCAATTGAGGAGCAGGAAATAATCTTCCAGGAAAAAATACTTGCTGATGATGATAAGTTACAAGATTGTGGTATACTCCAAGAACAGACGGTGCATATTGTACGAACAAAAGGTCCCAAACTTGTATGTGTACAACACAACAGTGAACGAGTAACATTAAACATTTACCCTGAAGAAGTTGTACTGGCTTTAAAAGCGAGAATATCAGCAGCTGCTTTAGGCAACCCACCTCTCAGTGAGCAGAGACTAATGTTTAAAGGCCAGGAGATGTATGAAACGTGTCAGTTAAAAGATTATGGAATTGAAAGTGATGACACTCCTATTACTTTATTGGTGCTAAAAAAGCTATACGTTGAAAGTTTTACAGGCTTCAGAAATGAGGTACAATTCCACCCAAATGACAAAGTTGGTACCCTAAAAAGTTGGATTGGAAAGTATTGTCAACAACGACTCGAACCAAGTAGACAACAGCTGTTTTACTGCGCTGCTGATCGATGCGAGATACTTGAAGATGGCCAAGTAATATCCACCTACAATCTACCACAATCACCAATACTCCATCTTTGTAAGCTACATTAATTATGTTTATGTATTGGCTAACTTACGTTTAACTGTGCAGGTAAAGATGACTACCTTAATAGACTAGACAATGAATGTCTAAACAGTGTGAAAAAGGAGGCCATCTGGAGTGCTGAGGGTGTCCAGGTCAGTACTGTAGAAGCAATCCCGCAAGACCAAGATCTAACTGTGTCCGTTAATGTCTACGATCCATCAAAATCGTCGTTCATTTTCCCTCAAGGCTACTCTCTTATTAGTAGTGTTTATATGATAAACATAGTCATGACTGATGCTTCCCTGATACGTCACGGAATACAAGTTCGCTTGACAAAGTACCGACAGCAAAACAGACGAGGAAGTGTGCAAGTATTACAAGCTTCATGCATACCCACGCACTGGGAGGCAAATCGTAGTGCACCTGTGTTCAGTTTCTCACTAATTGAACCACAAAGAATCCAATCTCAAGGAGAGACATTGGCGCTGTATCTAGACTCTCCTCGCTGCTACTTTGTCGTTGCAGGTAACATACAATTAAGTCATGCACATAATTATGATATATATACCCGTGCATGCATGTGCATTGTCCATCACAGACTGTAATATGTATGGATGCATGATGGATAGACATGCATACTTGGCCAGCTGGCTTCGATCCTATTAAGATCAAAGGGTATTATTATCATTTGTGGTGTTGTCATTATAGTCACTTGTATACCTCGGAATTTGTACAACTGCTTTTAGGTACTGACCTTCCAATACATCTTGACCCTTTACAACTATTATGAATTTTTTTCTACAGAATTGACTCCTCAACCATCTGTGCTGTCACAAATATCGAAGTCGTTTTCTACATTTTTCAGAAGAAATCGTCAGCCTCCACCAACAGCATCCAGCACTAAGCAGCAACCCCGCCATGAGAACGATGGTGCAAATAGCCCTGAGCACAATGCAATTTTAAGTGTTACACCTCAGCTTGTCGAGTGTTTACAAAAAAATCCAACTTACTTGTTCCGACTTAGGGATCACCTGTTTGCCGAAAATGTCATTTCTGAAAGCAATTACGGAGCCTTGGATGAGTTTAGTAGTAGTACCGCTGATCATGAAAGAGCTGATTATCTTACGACAGTAATTGCAGAGCGTATCGGAGATTGTGATAAACACTTTTACGAGCTCATTAAATGTCTGGAGTTAATTGGATCTGAAAAATGCGCTCAGGACATTCTGAAAATACTGAATATAGCACGAGACACCTTTAATGATACAATTTGGTATTAGAACTGATCACAAAAATTATTAATGTCAACTTGTCAACACCCAACATACATGCATGCAGGGGGGTTCTAAATAATTATATTCAAGATCCGAGAATACTTCCCTTTGACAGCACATTGCATGACAGACTAATGAATTTAATGTACACGCAGTATTATGAATAATTATATCACTGACAGGTGTCCTCCAAAACACATTATCAACTGAAAAATTGCCAAAAACATTGGTCTGGATATACTGCCTTATAACATTTTTAGTAGTCCCATCACATCATTATAGTCGAAAATCCATGTCATTTGAAGTTCCACTCTATATAATTATAATAATATGAAATTCAGCAATTGAAAGTATATATATAATGACTTGTACAAGTCTTGTCCACGTGTATAACAGTGTTGATATAATTAAGCTAAATGAATTTGGGGTTCTATATACTAATAGCTGCATTGTGGGGCTGACCAGATTCTCTCTAATTGTGGTCAAGTATAACTGATTATTGTGCCACTGCAAGTTTGAAGACTGTCACATTGAGCCAAATAATTAGCAAGCGTTAATTCTGTGCATGGGAGGCCAGAATCCCCCCATGCAGCCACAATCACGTATTACAGACAATGGTCTAATGGCCACATGAATACAGCAAAAGCTGTGAATCAAGGAAACACTCTGGCTCCATGCATGCATGCATGTACAGCAAGACTATAATTATTATTGTGCTTGGGTAAGTCCATGATGTCTACAATTGTGGCCACATGAATATACTGTGAACTGTGAATGAAGGAAACATTCTGGCCCCATGCATGCACAGCATGCGAGAGCATAATTATTATAGTGAATATTGTACAACCTTTTTCACCTCACTTGAAATATACATTTTAAAAACAAAAGAAATGTACCACTAATTGACCTCAGGTATGTACATATAGTAATGGCAGAGCTGGGCATGTTCACAGTTTCATGAATGATTGATTGTGCAAGACCAAGTAATAATGGGGGAACCTGGCCGTACAAAATCCTATCATGAGGATCTGAGGTGGAGAATGGTATATGGCAAAGGCTTGTCAATTGCTGTACCATTAAGGAAGCAGTAGATAGATTGTTTGTTGCTGAAGCTACTGTTTGGAGGGTTGTTGATAGATTTCAACACACTGAAGATGTGTCTGCTAATAAAGCCAGCCCAGGGGAGCACTAGCACTGTCTAGATGATCTCACGATAAACTGATCGTCATTGAGATGATTTGAAAAGCCGACTACCTGAAATTCAGATTACTGGTAGATCTACAAGTGCTGCCACATTATGCCGTGCACTTAAACGTCTATAGGATTCACTCTAAAGAAGGCTTAGATCTAGGTCTTGCACATCACTCTAAAGAAGGCTTAGATCTAGGTCTTGCACATCACTCTAAAGAAGGCTTAGATCTAGGTCTTGCACATCACTCTAAAGAAGGCTTAGATCTAGGTCTTGCACAATCTATCATTCATTAACAATTTGAAACTGTGAACATGCCCAGCTCTGACTATTATATACTATATGTACATACCTGAGGTCAATTAGTGGTACATTTCTTTTTTTGTTTTTAAAATGTGTATTTCAAGTGAGGTGAAAAGGTTGTACAGAAAGTCCTAATACCATATTACTACAATATTTAGTGGGTGAAAAACCTTTGCGAATGAGCCAAATCAGCAGAAAATTTGAATTGCGAATTGATCAACCCCTCGCAAAGTTCGCAAATGTTTGATGCTCGCAAAACATTCTGGTAATACGGTATACACATCACGGTTTTGCACTCCACAAGGGTGCTTTTCAAAAAAAGGGTCATCATCCAGTTTAGTTTGAATTTGTGGTCAGCCGGCCCAACCCACCAACTTAGCTTGATTGGATCGCCGCCCCCCAAAGAATACTTGCTTTTTTTCCTTTATGAAACCCTGTCGGGTTTTACCACTGTTGTGGCTGACGAGGGTCTGAAGGAAGCTTGAAGCTTATTTTTCAGATCCCCGGGACCTCCGGCTTTAAATCCCATCCGTCAGGATGCGGTGGACAGTGATGAACACGACCTACTCATTTTTTCAGGGCAAAGCTGAGTAAACTCCTTAGAAAATATTTCTGCTACTGATGGGACTCGAACTCTCAACCTTCCGATCTGGAGTCGAGTGCTTTACCCACTGGCCTAGAAGATAGGAGTGGATCAATGGTTGTGCACACACACACACACACAGACACTAATCAGTTGATTATGCCCTGCTGCATGCTCTCGATGGAAGTATGTGTCGCCTTTAAAAGCTGTATAGCTGGTCTAAACCTTCAATTTGAGCGGTAAAGGGATACAGTAGGACACACAAAAGATGAGTTGTGTCTGGAGAAAGTATAACTTAGCATCTTTAAAAGTGGTGTACATTTAAATGGGAGCAGTAGCTATAATAGCAGCTAGCCATGCACAGACAATGGCAGAACAGGAGAATAAGCAAATTAATAGATTAATTATTAATTAGTGCTTCCAGAGCCAATCCAGCTAATTCAACAGCTCAACAATTAAACTTCAAAGGATAATCGCATTCATGACACTCTCCAATCTACCAATATCAATTGATCAATATTGACAAGTTGATAGCATGCTCCTGTGTTGTTGTACAACAATTTGACCGGTAAAGGGTTCGAGATCACAACAACATGCATGCCTATAACAACAACATCTGTTATCAGATGTATCTCATCATTTTATTCACGATCATCACCAGCACATCGACATCAATCGTCACATCCACGTACTTTCATTATAATACAATGCATCAACCATTAATTACGTATACCACATCAATTACCACGACTTGGATCATGGACATGGACTCAATTTAATATCAAAATTATAATGATCATGCAATTAAGGTCTCTAGCCAGTCAAAACCGTGCTTCAGAGAGCCGGAATAGTGAGAGTCAATATACTGTAAAGATATTCATTATCTATTATCAGCAAAAAAGCAGTTTGTATATGAAAACTCAGTGTGCATAAAAATAATTTGATAGCTGCGTGCAGAATGAATGATAAGCAAAAATTAAGTTTGTTCAGTTTGCAGACTTGAGGTTTGGTCTAATGAGGTGCCAGAAATAGACCCACTCTCCGTCTTTGTCCATCACCTGCTGCCAGTGTCGTACCTCTGTGGTGGGTGTGTCCTCCATCCACCAATGAACATACTCAGACTCGATACTATTGTTCCGACTGAATATCTTTCGGCGACCAATCGGTGACGAGCGTGGCGAAGAATTGGGCGTGAACAAATTCATTAAATGACTTCCAGAGAGACGGAATTTATTCTTTGCAGCTCTACCACCGCTTGAGGTACGTCGGATGACATTCGGGGAGAGTGTGTTGACATCTGGAGATTGGGATCTTCGAGTGATCTCGGGTGATAAGTGGGTGTGGCTTACAGCATTTAGTGATATGGAGGTTGGTATTGAGTTACGTCCGTGGTTGGGAAGGGAGGCGGAGTTTCGTGGTGATGGGTTATGAAATTGTAAACTGTTAGACGAAAGGAGGATTGGTGATAGGCTTCCGTCACTGTGGTAGGGAGAGTCACCTGCATGCGTGGGTGGGTGGGTGGGTGGGAAAGTAAGGAGTTATAATTATGAATGCAGGAATAATGGTATCGGTACAGTGTGCATGCATACATTATACAGTAATAAGTTGAGTATCAGTCGATCAGTAATAATTATTATAACCAAGTCTATGCGGTACAATAATTATGAGTGCAGATCGACAGCTAGTATCGTTGTCTAATGAGTATCTTATATATACATGTATACCTGACAACACAGAGGCAACAACAGCTGGGTTACTCACTGACTATACACTGCTAGACTATTAAATACAAAGTTGGAATTTTACCAACTATAGTGAGAATATTTCTTTAACTGTCTATACCGACTACTTGAATCCCTTTCCCTTACATGGTGACCATGGGTAGTCATGTGCTCACCATTTTCAATAAGTGCTGGCGAGCTTCCCCTCGATCCCAGGGGGGAGTTGTTAGCTGACAGTGAACTATTCAGGTGCTTCATAAGCAGTTTCTTCTGGGGTACGCACATTCGCAGGCCCCCGATGTTGTTATCGTGACTGAACTTGTGATGATCGTACAGTATGACCTCCAGGCCGCCATTGACTAGGTCCACTCTGGACAGACCTGCACGCACAGAGAGAACATGACATGACTAACTACAGTGTGTGCTGGTGGTATATGTTGATATGGGGGAACTTTCGATATTGAGAGCAACTACAGTTTTCCTATCACAGAATAACTGTCCTAAACAGTGTTCTTCCAAAAAGTTACACGATTGATATTGGCCAAAATAATACGAACACTCGATGATTGCTAGCAATAAATTTTACTTAGCTACATCAGGGAGGGTGTATACAGGATTTTTTTCTCTATTAACTGATATAGGGGGGGGGGCAAATTGAGCCAGGGGGATATCCCTGTATGACACCCTGTACATTATGGATGAGTACACACACACACACACCTTCAAAGTCAAACTGTTTGGTCCAGGTTGGGTAAGCGTTGTGTTTGGGGCTGGTGTGTTGAGTACTGTGTCTGCCAGCGCTGGGCAGCATGTCACTGAGAGAGACAGGAAGGGAAGTTAGGCCTTTTCTAAATACTATTGATACGTCTATTGGAGCTATGTATAGGTACAGATAATTGGAATTTTCATGTGTACTAAGATCAATTAAGGCAACAAATTGCACGCATGCACATACCCTACAGGTTATATTGCATTTGTGCAGATAACACTCCTTACCATTTGCACAGAGTGTTGAACGGCTTGTGTGTGTCCTCGTCCACAATGCCCGCCCCCTCCACAACATGCACCTGGAGATGTCCCGCCCCCTCCACACCCTCACTGCTGAGGAGAGAATTGGTGGACTCGTTGTCACTAGGTGACCTGTCAGACGTGTACTTGATCCCTAGCAACAGCTCTCCGGCATATATCTCGTCATCCTTACGCGGACACTGAAGAGAGGGAGTTGAACATTATTATAATTGTTGTAATTATCACAATACATACGTCGTATAATTATTTTATTAAAGAGGAAATTTCAATGCACATTAATTATGACGACTATCCTTCATAGAATGATACAAGTTGTCCCATTTTTTAGTTAGTTTAATTAAGAGATGAGCACTGTATACATGCATGTATGTATGTGGAGTAGGTGGTTTAATACAGACTCTTGCCACACTTACCATAAGGTCCACGATGATGTCCAGAGGTGATTCGTCAGTTTCAAAAGATGGGAGGAGCCTCACTGACTCATTAGGGGCAGACTCTATCGTCATCACTATGGAAACACGGCTACACCCAGCGAGACAGTTCAGATCCATGTGCTGATCTGTGTGTGTGTGTGTGTGTGTGTGTGCGTGTGCGTGTGTGCATACAGAATGCTGTAATTATCACTATTAGCAATATTAATGGATGCATGAAATGTGGTAGTTGCCAACTACCGACACTACCACCACCCACATACAGTGCACATCATGATGTATGATATATCAGTGTGTGTGCTAGTAAGAGAGGTAAACAGGAAAACCACATCTCTAGACCAGTTTACATTGTTATGGGATAATTATGGTATCCTGTATCTGTGCATTGCATATGACATCCTGTATCTGTGCACATTACTTGTGAGCCCACCACACACAATGAGGTATATAGTGCAGGGATGCATTGAGGGGGGGGGGGGGGGTGAGGGGGGTAATTCGCCCCCCCCCCCACTAGGATCTGGCAGATTCATTTGTACTGCTATAATTCTGATGCCCCTCCTACATTTTTAATTTGCCCAATTTGCCCCCCTGATCCAAAATCCTGGATGCAGCCCTGTAATGTGTCAAATGTCATGTCAACAGAGACTAAAAACAAAAATGCTTCCAAACACAGAAAAGAGGCACTCTGGATGTTGGCATGAATCAAATTACATGCACACACACACACACAGAATGCTTCAAAATATTTTTTCTTTAGGCCTATGTCACAGGTCCAAACACATGCACACACGCTATGGAGACTTTGGGGTCCATTGGCATTAACCTGGCTGTATATAATTATTATTATTACAGAGTGATGGTCCATTAACCTGGCTGCTTATATGGTGACCACGATTAATAAACACGCAAGTTTCACAGCATGTCTCTGTGAGTGTACAATTTCATAATAATAATTATGCCAGGAATACGGCCAGCCATAGGTACCTGTATGATATAAAATGCTAGTTCTAGTTACCCAATGAAAATTATACACGGGATCGAAATCAGTTAGATCATAATTATGGGCATGATCGAGGTACAAAATGTATCTGTGTTATAGTATGTGTACATGTACATCCTAACCCCCCCCCCCCGAGACAAAAACAGCGCCTCAATCGTGTGATGATACTCACCTCCAAACTGTGGTGTTAGAGTGATGGAGTTGTCTCCACGCACACATAGGGAGACACTCGCCTGGTTGTCATAGGAACAGCGAGACCTGAGGGCCAATTGGTGAATGACTAGTCCACAAGATGAGAAGTCAATGACCCACTCCAGAGAGGCCTTGCTCACACCCTCACTGAGGCTGAGGTATCTCAGCTGTGCAGAGCACGACAGAGGGAAGGAGTCATCATTATTTGCATGTCAAAGCTATAATCATACAGTTTACGTACGAATACTCACTTAAATAACTTTTAAATGTGTTGTTTGATTACAGTTACATGCATATTTTAAAAGAATCTATCAAAATGTCCTGCGACGCATGTTCATTGCATGTTATTATACTGATTACTATAGCTCGACATTTTTAATTTCGTGGAATGGCCTCTTCCAATAAATCAGACACAGCAGTACATGTAATGTGGTCAGTACTTTGTCTGTTGTGGCCAACAATTATAGTCCCACCCGGTTCCGATAATTAAACAATAAAATGATTAGTAGATCAATTACGCTGCAAAAATGACAGTAGGTTGAGCTCATTAAAAGAGGAAATGACTTTCTCCCCTTAGAAGGAAAAAAATGTCAATCTTCACTGGTATTAGATCACATGATGAGATGAAAGGACATGCACTTCCTTGTGTATACTCAAAAGGAGGATATCCACTTGGCAATGCATACATAAGGTTAAGTAGTTAGCACACCATGCAGGACATGTTAGTACTACATGGCTGTTAAAGTGTGAACACTCCCTGATGTCCATACTGTGTACATGCATCACTAAATTCAAACGTCCCATTATGTTCAATTTTACCCACTGATTCTATTGTAGTAGACTCACCTGATCTTCTCCCTGTTCCTGGTGTCGCTGTATCCCTGACGACGCGTATAGTCCCTCACTCAGTCCGTAGAGTTTAGCGAGTGGGCGGCATACTGGGTTGTCCCAGTGGAGATAGTAGCAGTCGTCGTAAGAACAATAACGGAGACGAAACCTATGCACACAAGGAGGTTGACAATTAGAGACATGACAATTTAGTACAGTACAAGTCAATGCAGTATGTAGTGGAACCTCCTACACTCAACCAGTATATTATACTGTATACAGTAGAAACTCTAAAATTAATGTGGACACTATATTGGGACCTAGCTTCTGGAGAGTGTCCTGTTTGTTCAAGAGTCATGGGGTTCATCTGTGCATGCGTACAATATTATTTTGGACAGTCTAGACCATTAGGGAAACCACTCTTACAGATCTAGAGTGCCTTCCACTAGTTACGTAGGCAGCCTCTCTATTTAAAGACAAGGTGTCTGGTCCCCCAGTTGCAATGACTGATGAATGTATGACCTACGTGTGCATGTACCGAGTCAAAGTACGAGCAGAAACATGATTTTATGATGCAAGAGAGCAAGGTTTAATTTATGACCTCACTAGCGGAAAGAGGTGTAGAGTTGAGTATGTAAATGACACCTTCAAAAATTAACATGGGAAATCATTGCTGGAGGAGAGGTATCAGATCGAGCTCAGAGTACACACATTCTACTAGACCAGCAGATGTCACTTAAAACCCACTATAATAGGAATTTCAATAGAAAGTGACTAATACGAAATTGTAGCTGATTTATGTACACGCGCCTACAGGATACTTGCATGACTATAATTATGCTCATCGATGCAGGCAATAATATAGTAGCCTACGAAAGCCACAACAAAATGATACATTACAAGTATAACTATAGGAATGGTTTATCATACCAGGGATCAGGTAATTTTACGGCAACTGATGCAATTAATTAACACATTTGCTGGAACAAGTTGTATACATTTTTTTCTCCTCCACACATTCTGTTCGTGTAACAAACAGCTACTGGAATTACACCCCACGTATCAAGTGAGCGACAACAAGTCACGATCGTGACACGCATGTTTGCATGGGGGAGCGTCTCTAGCCCTGAGGCTAATCGAGTTAATGTCTCTACATTGCGAGCAAATATGGAGGGCTGGTAAAATGAATGTTATATAAATTATGCATAGTTTACTGTGTGATGCTACATGTATGCGTGGTGGGTTGATGAGATCACAATTAACAGAATAACAGGCGCCAGTAGTTGATAGACACTTACTGTGATGACTGGCAGTGCTCAAGTTTACCAAACTCGCACAACCATTCAAATACTTGCTAAACTGTAAGCATCCTATCACACACATTGCCTAGTGTGTGGCAAAACAGCCCGTGACTGAAAGTCTATGGCATATTACAGTGTACATGTACGTTATGAATCATTAATTAGGTTGAAAATTGATCCCAGGCAAAACAACAAGCAAATATTTAATTTGTAAGTAAAATCTCATATCAAATATCTTCAACTTAAAGTTGATATGTCAATACAGTGCAGCTTGTTTGTAATTATTATAGTGGCCACCATTGAACAGTGGCTGTAATAAAGAGGCTGCTAACATAGGTCCAAGCACAGGCTATGGAGGCCATTAAGCTGGCTGTACCAAAACAGGTTTCACTGTCCCGATATTTTAATAATAATAATTAGGTTGTAGACGCACCTCTTCAGTGAGATATCTTGAAGAGCTGGTTCGAAGACATGGCCATACATTTGTGGCAGAGAATCTATAGACTGTGTGTGTGCAAGTGAGGAGAACATTATATTATATCATAGCAGAAAAAAAGTAAAACAGACCAAAATATAAATCTGTAGTTGCCCATGAAACCTCTGACTTTATGGAATGGATATAGAAACACGTCTTGTTTATCAAGGTGTCCTGATTTCAAGGGTTGATAGTCATGATGTGATAGAGTTGGTGATAAAGGACTTCCATTTATAACTAACTATAAAAGGTGCTCTCATAATTTATAAGTGACTTCCACTGTACACCATTATGCATATGGTACGTGCAACGTAAAACATTCACAAGAGACAGGAAAAGGCGAGAGACACAACCGCCATGCATGGCTATCAATGTATGTACTAACAAACCAACACAAGTCATTGAGCATTGCTTCCATCACACAATGGCAGACACTATACACAATGTGCAAATATTGTTATTGTAGGGCATCAACAAACACCCACTTAACACTTTTTAACACTTTTATGGGTGTAAGAACCACGCAAATTAACAACTTGGAATACCTCGGGGACCTATGGAGTGCCCTCCATGGTTATCAAGGTGTCATGATTTCAGTGGTTGGTTGGTTTCTATTCTGGGACTTAATTGAGTGTCCGTATTTCAGGGAGGATCTTTAGTGCTTCCCATTTGCATATCATGCATAACTGATCGATTAGAGCTTGACATAATTTGGCAACTCCAGAGAGCATTATCGTCAAGTACAAACATAGGAAGTACATTGCATGTATCACGAGTGGGGTGGTCGTTACTCTTGCCAAGTTCACAAAGAGCCCTCTTGGAAAATGTTCAGGGCTACGACTAAATTGCGTGTGTTTGTCCAGATGACTCGATCCACACAATAATATGGAAATAAAATGTACCGACAATTTCTATGATAGATCATAGATCACCGTACACACGTCACTAGGTGTCATGTGACACAGGGAAGCAGGTATTACCCTACGCAAGCATCTATGGAATCATAATCACATCAACTATGGTATTCTTAAAACAACTAGACATTTTGGATAGACTACGTAATGTACTGCTTACACAGCAAATTAAATCAACATTACAAGAGCAGATATGAGCACATTAGCTTATTATTAAAAATAGCATTCCTCCGATTATGAGCTCTAAAATAGTTGTAATACGTGTACGAGTGGGTGCACAGAAGTATTACCGAGGGAACAGCGTAGGACATGCACGGGTAATACTCTGGGGAAAACTTAATTTAATTGTTAATTACTTGATCATGCACATACCTCACATAACCATGACGATAGCACATGCCTGCTTAAGTGTAAAGGAGAGTGCAGTTATATGTGTTACTACAACTGGTGGTGTGTATATTCAATATATGAGGTAATTTGTATATATAGACACATAAACTGACCGGATCTCCTATAGGATTACATAATAGCTATAGGTCATGTGCTCAAAACTAATCAAAAGACAATATCGTCATTGAAAAAGAAGTTTCCAAAAGCCATGCATGCACGTGATTAAGTTGCACGTACAGCTCACCACCCTAAACATGTACCTGCCCTAACCATAGCCATCACTCAACCACACCACTGCAATAATACAACAAAACTGTCATTTGCTTCCAGATTAAAGCAATGCAAGTGATATACAATGTAAAATCTAAGTTGCATGTACAGCTCATCGTGTACCTAGCTGCCCTAACCACCACCCTAATGAGGCCTCACACACTAACCACAGCACAGCACAGTACCATACAAAGCAACACGGGGGATGGTGGATGGTTAAAGTGATGACCTTTATCAAGAGTGTAAACACTTCCTTCCCAAACCATACAACGTACTGTCTCAGAGAAATTTCTTGGAAATGGGACACACAGAATTGTGTCTAAATAAATATGCATGATGTCACCTTTCAATAATTATGACTGCAGCACTCACTCAGGCAATTAAAACATAGGCCAATAAGGTAATAAGCGAAATTATAGATGTTGAATTGTAAACTAGAAAGGGGAGTGTAAATAAATGCAGAGGCAGAGCAGAAGGTGTGATGATGAGTTCTAATCAATAAAGGAAGTGGGAATGAAAAGGCTGTAATGGGGTTCACCAGGTGCATGGTCTAATGGATAATGCTAATGTTGGTAAACATCACTATTGGATTAAGTACATGAGTATATACATTCTTGAGGTAAACATAATGTACCCAAAAGCATCCAGACAAAATTAGTGGTGTAGAGAACATGATAGTGAATGGAGGACAGATGCCTTCATGATTGTCACTACATATTCACACACCCATAGTAAGGGGACACACAGCTAGTACAGTGTAGTGTTAGAGTATTAAATATCTCTCTTATACCTAACCCTGAAACTGAACTCTATTCGTGGGTTTCACTGCAAGCGCACAGCAATTAACACTTGAGCAATAAGACCCACTCACATAATAAAATAAACTGTACAAATTAAATTAGCTGGAGTTATGCTAAGAACTCGTAACTATTATCATATTTAATTTGACTTGAGGAATCACAAACGCATACTCAGATTACCTACAGACATGGATTCGTGTTGTTTTAATCTGGTACGAATATCGTGTGTCAGGAGACCATAAACACGAGATAGGTACACACTCATAGTTTAAGTTACATAACACTTCAGAATAATGTGAAGAATTTCTGTGCTCAGGAATAACAGCTCTTGTAATAGGCCCATTCGAAAACTGTAAATGCATACACACATTAATGGTTACAATTAAACCAACAGTGGCCTGCTACATGTAACACAGGTACTAACACTTGCTATGGAGGCTTTGTACACTAGCTGGTTTCACTAGAGAGATACTATATAAATGTGCACAAAACTTTACAACAGAATTGGGTATTTTACAAAACAAGTATTAACTAGCCTAGCTATGGAGTGATAATTAGAGTGATGATAAAAGTTTCCTGGTGATCCAATCACAGCCTTTCTAACAGTGCTACATATTCCAAGCCCAACATAATTATAAGAAAGATTGCAGTGTGATTATTGCAAAATCTATAGCAGGGTGTCATGCAGGGGGGGAACCTACCCTAGCTCCAATCCCCCCCCCCCTTTTTTTTGCATTCAGGTACTAGTTTTATGACTGAGTGTCCATAGCTGGCAATTTTACATACTATAACAGGGTATTGAAATAACAGTTGACATTTTTTTTAGCAAAATGTTCTCTTATTTCCCCCTCTACTTCAAAATCTTGTATGACACACTGTCTAGTATACATAATTATATACATACTTGAAATTAATGACAAGGATACGCTGTACAAAATGCAGCTCATTGAGTACTCAATTCAAGTATTAAGTAGAAGTCAAAACAAATAACCCCTTATGCACCTATCAATGCAAAGCCCCACTACCCCCCTCCCAGGACAAGGGGGGGGCTTTGTGGGAGCTTTGTTAGTAAAACCTAGCCCTGGGGGTGGGAACTTTGTAAAGTCAGTATATCATAGCTGTTTTTCTGTATACTAAAGTATTGCAATTATTATTGTGTTCAACTGTCATTTGCCAGGGGTTTGTCAAATAAAATAGCCCCGGGGGAGAGTCCTTTGCACCTCATAATTGACAAAGCCCCCCCCTGTCCCGGGAGGGGGGTAGTGGGGCTTTGCATTGATAGGTGCATTACTGGCACATAAATTAATACAGTGAATAACTGAAACCCAACGTAGTGAGATGTGTACAGAAATGTTTGCAAGTGGTGGCCATTTTCGATCCTCTCAATACACAAAGTTGCCTCTTTTAAACTAGTACTAGGAGGTGGTTACTGTTAGTACCAGGAGTCCATAAATAGAAACATTCTTATGAACGACCACCGACCATGCAGTGTGACGTGGGCACATCACTGAGGAGTGATCAGACCAATGGAGTGCATGCTAAAAAGGATGCTAACACAGGTCAAAACGCATGCTATAGGGAGAGTTTGGGACCAATTAACCTGGTTGTATTATAGAGGGTGACCTGTAAACCACTATCGAAGCAGCCTCGGTACAGAACGACAAACGCATCATTTAGACAATAATGATGATAATTAATTAATTTTTTAGGGGCACACATTATTTTGACTACTCTAGGATACATGTGTACAAGTAAACAAGCAGCTCACAATGCTAGCATTCATCCAGCTGCATTGGTTAGCTAGCTATAAGTGTGTGTGCATGACCACGTGTAGGTACTTGGCTAAAATTAGCATGCAATTAAATACAGAAAGTTACTATTCTCAAGGCTCACCATGTTTGACTATTTACTGAAATCTTCACTCTCTTCAGATGTACGTACTTGGCTGTAGATCTTTAATTTTCTTGCTGCTGAGCTGAGTGCAGTGCTAGTGAGCTCCAAGACTTTTATCAGTGCACTGTCGTGGATTTCCTGTTTCATTCACATCCAGAGGAGGTTCGAACTTTCACTAATTATGACCTTTTAATGACATTCCAGGCCAAATTGCTTTTCGTTTTTGCTGACTCAGCAGTAACGGCACTTCAGCTAGTCTCATATTTTAGCCGCCCTCTAAAAGTTGGGCGGCCTAATCTACGTTATAGAGGGCGACTGATTTATGAGATAATGTTTTTGCACGCTTTCTGTCGCTGAATCTGTTGACAACTAGTTGTGTTTGGTGTCTGTGATGGTTACTGGACCTAACCCTATCAGCACATAATAGCAGTCTACACAGGCACACAGACACACGCGCACACACTGCCGTATATCTTTTTTTTTCATGTAATATCAAACAATACAAATGTACAAAAGCAACAGACCAAAAGATAAGAGGGGGGGGCATACAGTTTAGCGGATACCACCGTATATCTTGTTTGCGCATGCGCACCGAGGCATAACGAAGCACCCCAGGTGTTGCGGTGGGGAGGTAGCCTCGAATCCACGCCGATTAAAAACGTACTTTTAATCGGCGTGGATTCGAGGCTAGTGGGAGGTTGCCAAAACTCAAAGAGTAGGTAATGATCGACCATGATCGTTGTTAAAAAACGATTGATGCCAAAAGTTCCAGTCTAAAATTAGCCTCAATCCCAGCCCCTCTAACTCAATTGAGAGCGGCCTGGAATCGAGGCTAGGCTGCATCAGCAGAGCTTTGGAGCTCTTTTCTCACTCTTGCAGCTATCAATAAGCAGGCTTAGCTAGGGTACACATTATATATTATTGCCTTAAAGAAACTAAAATCGCAAATGTTTGATGCTCGCAAAACATTCGTATTTTAATGCGGCCTGGAATCGAGGCTAGGTAACTTTTGTAACTTCCTGTGGCACTCACTATTCATGGAACTAAAAGGTAGTTTGAACTTGAGCTAAGAGCATACTCTTGCTTCCCAGAGCAAGCAAGCAAGTTTGAAGTGGTCGGGCCAACTTACACTTAAAAGGTGAAATGGTCTTGGAACTTTCGCATACAGCGATGAATTTTACCTAAAAGATTAAAAACTGCTACGACCTTTGCAAAGGTGTAGTTGAAACTGTAAATTTTACCAGGTTATCACTTTTTCTCTGCAGTGAGCATGCGCATCAGATAGCTTGCTCACTGCAGCATTGCGCATGTGCAGATCAATCACAGCAGATCTAAAATGCCACACTGTCTATGGCCCTGATAACTCGAATCAAGCATTATGCTAGCCTCGATCCCAGGCCGAGTTTTCGCTTTTATAACGGTTAGGCGAACAACTGGGCCTGGTACTAGTTGTCTGCGCATGCGTCAAATTTTCATTGTATATTTGTGGTCGGCAAAAATATTTAATAAATCAATAATGGAAATTTGTACACAGAAAATGCACAGAGTGAGTACACAAAAGATGCACATAGGGAGCTGCTTCACAAAGGCCTGGGGAGTTGCCAGTTGTGCTGCAGCACAATTACAGTGACCCAGGGAAACTTCAGGATGATTGAATGCCTTCAAATTACGTTTCAAAAAGATTTAGCAGGCTGCTGGACTTCTCTGATTCTAGGCCCCAACTCGTAACTCATTGCTTGAGAAAACGTAGATTCTCTTGATGTCTCTGAGCTACCCAGCAACGCTCGAATGAGCAGGTCATACTCCAGTCCTGTGTCTGTGAGTATAGGACAATATTAAAAGAAACCAAAGACGGTTAAACCCTTACCTCAAACTGTCCAGTCTCGTCCGTTAGTATAGCCAAGAGGAGCACTGTTGGGATAGCTGGATATTAGCCATTGCTCCTGTACAGAGAAGTAGACATTTTAAATACGTGTAGATCTATACATATTAAATTTCTCGGTTATAGTGTCATTGTCGACGAGCTGATGATGGCAGCACCAAGTTCTCTAGCTCACACTCTTCACTTGATCCACCATATTATAATGATGAAACTATAGGCCATAGGGCCCACACAAAAATATCTGACCTTAATAAGCTTGACAAAGCTTTATACCTCTTCCCTTGTTGTTCAGTCTTCAGAATAAGCTTCAGAGAAGAGAGAAGCTTCAGCTAAGAGCCATTCCAATCGATTCCAATAATGATAAAACGGGAACTGACTTCTAGTACACGATAGTACACGAATATAAATGTCACGAAAGTGAACGAGAATATCCATTTGTCAGAATCTGACGAACGACTGACGCATGCGCAGACAACTAGTACCAGGCCCAGTTGTTCCCCTAGCCGTTATAAAAGCGAAAACTCGGCCTGGGATCGAGGCTAGCATTATGCATGTGTAAATCCACAAATCCAAGAGCAGATAAGAGACTTCTAGTCATGTTTTTTCTTGGATTTTAATTCGGGAATTTGTAAAATAATTCTTAGTTCTCGAGTTATGCCTAGTTTTGCTTACTTGGAATGCCATTGCAGCCTTTTTAGAAGAGTGCGTACAACAATCATGGTCTATCATTTGAGTTTCTCTGTTAAGTTTCACTAGTGCTTTGAGGCTGCACTCCTCCATCGATATGGGGTCCCCACTTAATAGCTTCATCCTCATGCTCTGGATGTCCCTTGCTGACTAGACCTTGCACAGTGCTTATATACTCATATGACAGAGCTTTCTTGCTGACTAAGTGCAGAGTTCAAGTGCTATTGGTTTAGCTATACCAGAGCAGGAATATGTAGATCTATATCCTCTATATATCTTCAATACTTCGGAGATTTTCTTCGGAAAAATTTTGAACTAAACTCGAGATATTGTGTCATTATTTATGCCCCTGTATAGATGTTCCTAGCTCTGTTTTGAGTCTTGGAGATCATAGAGACACATGCAGAACATGCATTCGGACATCCATCACTGTCACAAGGAACAATGACGAGCAAGGCGGCCTCTTCACAACACATGCAAGTATAATTATTGTCTACTATAACAAAAAGCACAGAGCCTTGCTCTACATGGAGCAAGCTAGGCTCTGTGCTTTTTTACTGGTTCTATAATTAGAATGATTAGTGTATTCCACAGATAGGAAAACACACATTACACTGGAAAAAATAACAAGTGTGTCCACAGGTGCTGACTACCATCCTCCACAATTTCTTTCTCTTTGATTTGCTTCAACTCCACCAGGAAAAGTTCCTGATAACAAATTACACAAAGTGGGCTGCGGCTGCTGCTCTAAACTGTATGTCAGTAGCCACCGCCTTATGCTCAGTATGAGTGCATGCATGTGCTGTGTACAATGGCTATTTGTGCTACCACAGGTGTTTTGCACACAGAGTTTAATTTAAGTGCAGAGCCCTAGCCTCGAGACCAAGCAGATTAAAATACGCCTGGATTATATATAGAGGCTATATAGTTGTTCCCATACGCATTAATTCACGTAAAAGTTGGTAAACGGTCACGAGTACAAAAACGAAGATCGTCAGACAGACGCTGCACATTAGATGAGCGTTGCCGCCTTCTCTGAAGGAACAGGCCTGTTACGTATCAGAGGAGGTCCGACAGGTACGATGCATGCAGCTCAAGCAATTAGCCTTAATTATCCACCCACGTCGTATGTTTTAGCTGAGAGTAATCAGACGATAAGTGCTTGAGCTGCACCGCGTCTGCATGTCGAACCTCCTCTGGTTACGTATGAACTCTTTATTTTTAAGTGGGTGTTAGCCAATAGCGATGCATGAATATCATTTATTAAAGTGGGTGTTGGTCATGCCTCGCTATCGACCAAAGGTGCAAAATTCACACGTGGTATTAAAAGTTAAGTGCATGGGTGTGATCAATCCACTTGAAATATACTGCAATCTGATTGGAGTCAATACCACCGACAGAACAAAACTGTAGATAAGCTTGGGCCCCGTCTTCTTTCCGTACAACGGTCAAGTGCGGCGATGCCTGTCTATAGTGCGATTCACTGGCCCCAATTACATACAACTGAAAACAGCTACTTACATCACTTGAAACACACCATGAACAATTAAATTAATTCATACCATTTCACACCCACAAATGCCTATACTGTAGTTGGCTAAACAATTAAACTATTATCATTATAATAACACTGCTCCAAGTATCAACTGCACGTCACAGAGGAATACGTATAGTGCTATCATGCACTACAATGAAGTGCAAAAATGTACGACTATAGCTGAAGTAGAATCTATACTGGAAAAATGGCACTTAGAGGTAAAACGGGTATGATCAGTAACTTTATATGTCTGAGTCTGGACGTATAGAGTGTTTCTGGATCAATTATATATATATGCTGTATGCGTGGACCTTATATATATAGCCGTTAGATCTTCTTGAGATACTCACTAAAAAAATCACAAATTTGAGCGCTGTGGAGGATGTGTATTTAATAAGTATAAGCAACATCGAACCTTTAGAAATTGTATAATAGATGTTGTGACAAAAAGTCCCAGTCAACAACTGTTTGGCTTTTCTTCACCTAACCAATTTCCCTTATTGTTTATACCACCGAGTCTATTATTGTACTCGGGTTTATGAAAATAACAACAGTATAACCAATAGCTAATCTCATGCATGCATATGAATCAGCCGCCCTCCTGCTATGCATGTTATGATGATAGTACTCAGGAAGCCTATAATATTATATACGTGACCATGCATTTCAAATATCCATGCATTAAGGCGTCATGCTTAATTGTTTTCATACACACTGCATGTACAGAGCTCTTGTCATGTCTATTCAGCTCATACATGCATAGAACATTAATTACAATGTAACGAATTTCAGCTACATGCATACTGCGAGCATAGCATTACATGCATCTATTTATAGCTTTATGCAATTTTTTGAAGGCTCTATATTAAGACGTTACATATAGTATTTATGTACTTAAACATGCACTGTTACAATTAGTTTGAGATGGCATTGCATGTACGTAAACCGTTTTTTTGTATTTGTGTACTAGCAGTGCTAGCTCTTTTCACGGTTAGTATTATACTAGTCTCTTATGGCAACCGGTGCAATCGGTCAAGAATTATGGTGGACACTTCATGCAGGTACAATGTCATATATATAATTATAGTAATGCATCTGGATCTTACTTGGTTGTTATAGATGGCTAAATTAGCCTCTCATAGATAGAATAGGGTTGAATTTAGACAATACTATTATACAGCAATCACATGATATTGCAGGACTTATTATATAGTACAGTTATTCCCTGCATGTTATATATAGGATGTACAGCTCCTCTAGGAGACAGTGGAGGAACATTAGCTCAATGGTTGTTAAGAGTGTGATCGATGATGGAGAAAACATGACAGTCCAAGAAAGAGTGAAGGTATAATTATATAAATTAAAGCATGCAATGCACGCACACATTATTATACAATTATACCTGCAATGTACACATCATCGATCATTAGTACTTGCCGAGTTGTAAAATAACACTATATATATAGGTCTGCATGCATGTAGTCAAATGTATACATAATTATGTTATATTAAGTGAAGATTGTAGATCCTATACCAATATACCATTCCCAAGTCTCACATGTGCATTAACGTTTTTAATTAACCCTATATACATTAATTTTTGTGTTTATTATATGGGGGAGACAAAACTGAGTGCATATTGTATACATCCTATAATTATATTTAGTTTCAGCGTAACCAAGTGAAAAAGTTCTGTGACAAGTACAATTTGAGTAGTACTTTGAGTCTACCAGTCAACCGTCATCATGCTGTGTATCGACACCTACTGCTAAACCATGATGCTGAGACTCTCTTCTGCTTTGTTCCAAAGGTTATTAGTGAACCACAGCATTAACTCATGCATCAGTTACTTATAATTATATTGTTAGGTTGGGTGCACCAATCTCAAAGTGTTGTACTTTGTCGCCCAAGGGCTGCTACCACCAGAACTTATTGACACCTCATCGCACAAGCGAGTGAAGGACAACCTTATCAAAGAAGTGGTTGCCTCCAACTCCCTGACTGATCTCCCCAAAGAAACATCTGATACGCTCATTAAGGACTACTACAAGTTTGTAATGTACCGACACCCGCTGGAGCGATTAGTCAGTGCTTATAGGAGCAAAGTACGGAGGAGACCACTGAGCGGTATCGATGATGAGCAACCACACTACAACTGGCTAAAAAAGAAGATATACAAACACACTCATCCTGAAGAGTATAAGGAATGGTTCAAAGGAGCCGGATCACGCGATGTGGATATTTCCTTCCGAGATTTTATTACCTACTGGCTAGAGAATGATCATTATCGAACACAACATGACGAACATTTGATGCCAATATTTGACCTCTGTGCACCTTGTAATGTCAGATACGATTACTATGGTCATTTTGAAACATTTGAACAAGATGCGAGAGTACTTGTTGAACAGATTGGAACAGATATGACGTACCTAAGAAAAGAATACTACAATCAAGAAAGTAATAGAACGTCGTTCATTGCACTCAACCTTTATATGGAATTGAGTGACAAACAAAAGACAGCTGTTTTAGAACGACTTTCACAAGACATCGATTTTTACTATCACCTTTTTCCATACAAAAGAGACAGCCACAAATTCATTCTTGATATAACAAAAGATTTGTCTCTACCCTGAAAATAAACATGTTGTTAATCTTTGTCTTGGACCACCACTAATTTTATTGTAGCCTGCGTTTAACTGTAGGATCCTATAATTATTGCAATAAACGTATATTTTTATACTGATTTATACGATCATGCATGCACTATGTATGAATTCTGTTCACATGCGTATGTCGTAGATCATGTTTGCCATAAATACTGCAATCTTATTGGCTAAAGGAAGTGCTTAGAAAATCATGTAGCAAAGATTAGATTCATATCCGAGTGGCTAGATATATATACTCATGCATTGTTGCTATTAGCATAGATGATACAGTACTGACGTGGATGTGAAACGTTTCCGGATTCCGGTATTCTGCTTGAAGCTATCATAGTAACGGGCATATCCGAGGTAATTTACTAGTTTCCGTAAATTAGGCAATTTGATCCAAATTAAACGCCGAGGAAATTATCGAGGTTATACCAAGCAGCTGTGTAAGTGAGTTAGCAGAACTGGCCAGAGACAGATAAAAGAGAATCTATGTATTAACAGAAAGGATATTGATGCTGCAAGTGTATTAAGCGAAGACAGTAGTAGTGACTGTGAGGAGGTAGAATGAGTAGAGGAAGTACAGTCCAGTGCAAGATGATATTAACTATTCTATAATTAGTCTAGTAAATAGTCTATAATTATTATTTTATAGTAGATCTACCCCTGTACCCATGTAATTATATCCAAAAAGCAAGCCACTCAATGTTGGTAGCATGCATGTAGATCAAAAGAAGTGTGGCTGACTCGTAACACTAGCATGAGATAAGCAAATGGGTGAAATTGTTGATGATCTGTACGTGTACGTGTACGTGTACATGCTAATAATTATTATAATAGTCTTGAGAGTATTAATTTATAGTACACGATAAACTGTTTCTTGATCGTTTACGAAGTGGCTGTGAGAGAGACACATTCCAACTTGCCGGTTCGAAATTCCTATACAAGTGTAGATACACGGCACTTGAAAAGAGGTTGGACGTTAATGCTGTCTTCACCGATGGTGTTGCCTAGAGAAGTAGCACTCGAGTAGGTCCTGGGATAAATTTCACTTGATAGTATAATTAGCTAACATTTGGCAATTGATATCTTAGCTCAGCGAAAGACAACACTGCAATTTGGAAAGTTAATGACATGTACATGTACGTGTGAACTTATTGATAGAAATCATAATTGTAGTTGTAATAAGAACGTAGCATTAATTTTTGTTTAACAGTACATGTACATGGATTTTACATATTTTTCTTGAGGCTGTATTTTTCCAATAACTTTACTGTATGCTTAGTTAATAGATTCTCCTGCTGCATCAATACACGAAGGTTTTCATCAGCTAAATATGCAAAAAGTAGGCTCAACAGGTTTAGAAATAATCTCACGCAAAAAGTGCAACTAACTCATGCTTTAGCCCTTTCTATAGCACTTAAACTTTCATAACAGTTGTCAAACATAGATTCTCCTCGTAGTTTACAGTGTACTTCAAGTATTACTACTGAATGGTAACCTGAATATTTACTGTCCAAGCCAAAAATCTCACACAAAGTATTTTTACAGGAAAATTTATGCTAAAATATGATATTCTCCCATGAGCTTAGAGAAACTAGTCTTACCTACAAGCCCACTGCAAGTATCAATGTGTGCCGGTCATTTTCACCAGTTTCAGACACAGAACACTGTTTACTACGCTCTGGTTGCTATATAAACATGACAGTTACAGGTTTCTAACATAATCTGCTCGTTACGATGATAGCTTCAGACAATTCCCGTGGACCCCTCCGGATACTAGGCCGTTTCACATCCACGTCAGTACTGTATCATCTATGCTATTAGCCTCCTTAACCGGCCTCTGAGTGAACTTGAAGTGCGGCCTGGAATCGAGGCTAGTTTGCTATGATCTATAGACACTGTTGATATAGGATCCACATGATTTAAAAGCCCTCAGGGCTAGTATATAGAACCCTCACGCTATACGTTCGGGATACTATACGACAATTAATTAAGCCCTTTGGGCTTCTAAATCATGTCCTATAAACATGCAGTGTATATAATTATACTAGATATGATTATTCAATGATGGGTATATATAGCGTGTTACCCCCCCATATATGCACCTCCGAGATGAGTCGGGAGCCATTGTCAAGCTTAAATACAGAGTATATGCTGGATCAGATATATATATAGCTCACACATGCATGCAGCTATATAATTATTAACTCACTCCTATAATCATTGCATGCATGCATGCAAATACTTTATAATTATGCTCGGAATAATTATATAGTCACTCCTTTCATCGCTGACTCGAAAAGCTGAATGTGTGGATTAATTAAGTATTATATAGTATAACTATTTAATTATACTGTCATAAACTCCCTTTTCTGACTGATGTGCATAAAACAGGTCTCTTGTGGACTACATGTGTCAGTATAATCATGCATGGGTCATAAAAAGCATGTACATAATTATATAAATTTAATTGTATTACATGCATACAGCCAATTAATGTGCCGTCAATTGTTTGTGGTACCAAGAATGAATTTGTGACTGTCTCTTTTGTATGGAAAAAGGTGATAGTAAAAATCGATGTCTTGAGAAAGTCGTTCTAAAACAACTGATTTTTGATTGTCACTCAATTCCATATAAAGGTTTAGTGCAATGAACGATGTTTGATTATGGTCTTCTTTGTGGTAGCCATGTCTTAGGTATGCCATATTCGTTCCAATCTGTTCAACAAGTACTCTTGCATCTTGATAAAATGTGTCAAAATTCCCGTAATAATCGTATCTGACACTACAAGGTGCACAGAGGTCAAATATTGGCATCAAGTGCTCATCATGATTTGTCCGATAATCGTCATTCTCGGTCCAGTACACAATAAAATCTCGGAAGGAAATATCCACATCGTGTGATCCGTTTCCTTTGAACCATTCCTTATACTCTTCAGGATGAGTGTGTTTGTATATCCTCTTTTTTAGCCAGTTGTAGTGTGGTTGTTCATCATCGATACCGCTCAATGAATTATTGTGTACTTTGCTCCTATAAGCACTGACTAATCGCTCCAGTGGGTGTCGGTACATCACAAACTTGTAGTAATCCTTAATGAGTTTGTCACTTGTTTCTTTGGGTAGGTCAGTCAGGGAGTTGGAGGCAACCACTTCTTTGATAAGGTTGTTACTCACTCGCTCGTATGATGAGGTGTCAATAAGTTCTGGTGGTAACAGCCCTTGGGCAACAAAGTACAGCACTTTGAGATTGGTGCACCCAACCTGTATATAATTATGATAGTACTTGTCATGCATGACAAGGATAATGAAAGCACCGCCTCAGTGGAAGAGCCAAAACAATGAATCTACAGTACTATAGCATGCAGGCTGTTACATATGTATATACAGTATACAATTCACAAATAACATGCATGCAGAGCACAGCATGTAGTCGGTCACCGCTGCCCTCATTGTTGCACGGAAAGAGGTCGGGAATCAAGCCTATATCCCATGCAGTTTTGTTCTGGCCTGAGAATATCATTCATTCTTATATAATTATACCCAATAGCGATTAATATCATTTATTAAAGTGGGTGTTGGCCACGCCTCTCAGTCTATCCAACGTGTGCAAAATTCACATGTGGTAAAGTTGAGTAAGTGTGATGAGATTCTGCAATCTAGCTGTGGATAGGCTTGATTCCCGACCTCCTTCTGTGCAACGGTCGAGGGTGGCGGCCAGGGGCGGATCCAGGGGTGATTTTGAGGGGCTGAAGCCCCCCCCTTTTGAAAAAACTACCATGTGTTGTAGTCTGACTCTACAACAATTTTGCCACCAATTATGCATCTGTAGACTCACTTGAAATCACTTGAGAGATGCTAGACAACAGCTACTAGGAATATAAAGGATCTAGGGTAGCTAGCTGGACGTACCTAGCTAGCTAGCTAGCTGTACGTACGTACGTACATCTGATCAGTACAGTATCACCTAGCCTCGATCCCAGGCCGAGTTTTCGCTTTTATAACGGTTAGGCGAACAACTGGTTGTTTGCCTAACCGTTATAAAAGCGAAAACTCGGCCTGGGATCGAGGCTAAGTATCACCATAGTATTAAAAGTAAGTGCAGAGGTCACGTCAACGTATTCTACTCATTAATATGAAAGTTCAAAGGTCAAATCTTGCAAAAAAATTCGCCTCTGGCGAGGTTGCCCTCGTACGGGGCTTCGCCCCTTTCTAGCTAGCCCCCCCCTTTTGTTTTTCCTGGATCCGCCCCTGGCGGCGCCCGACTACATATAGAATGAGTGGGAAATGATCGACTATTAAGTTGCTAAAAAGGATGTCGAAACTTCATATAGATATTATACAGGAAAAGGAGGGATTGGAAACGGAGAAGTGCACGTGATGCTTTTTTACTTTGAATCTGCAGTGAAGCCCAGGCGTATATATAATATACTGGAAGCGACTTGGCCTATCCAAGTTTTCGCTGGATATAGTAGTCCCATGGCCATCTATTAGTGTGTGTAATTAGTTTGCTTGTTTTGTTCGTGCATTACACGCCCTTTTACCTGACGCACTTTGATGTCTGACGGAGTTCGACGACCTACTCTACGCATGTGCAAGATATCTTAGTTTACCCTTCAATAATGTGTAGAACTATTGTTAGCTAGCTAAAAGAAGCTTACCATAGTGCTAAGCTTCTGGTACTGATTAGATCTATATAATTATAATGTGTAAGCGTGCTGGTTATAACTATATATACAGTACTACAATAGGTAATCCCGTATATAGACCTTTAAATATGTGAGTTGCACAAAAGTATACGTAACACATTAATTTGCGCATAGTGTATTATGGACCTGTGTTAGAGGCCATCAACTTAGCTAGCCAGGCCACACCTATCTACAACTTTGGCTTGTTACACAGCCTCGAATGACTGTGGAGTCATGTTACTCGAGGGTACCTTCGTTTCCAACCTTCTTTTTCTTGTATCTATATACTGCAATGAACAGTGTGGCTTTTTACAGCTATAATTATACCAATAGCTATATTAGCGTTCTAGTGAATCATGTCTGCATGAAGGAGAAACTATATACGGGCAGTTTTTATGCCTCGGTGCGCATGCGCAAGCAAGGTATACGGTAGTGTGTTTGTGTGTCTGTGTGTGTGCATGTGTGTGTGTATAGACTGCTACAGCTACTCAAAGATGAATCAAATGCAAGTAAGAGTTTCTATAGGCTTCTAGTCATGATTTTAATTCGTGGATTTGCAAAATAATGCTTCGTTCTCGAGTTATGCCTAGTTTTGCTTGGCTTGGAATAATGCCATTGCAGCCTTTTCAGAAGAGCACGTAGCCAATTGCAAACTTGTTTACCGAGTGTTGCTACTCTACTTAGTAGTTAGCTCTGTACTAGAGCGCTAGCTATTGGTAGCTGCAAGAGTGAGAAGAGAGCTGCAAGGCTCTGCCATTAATTTTAGACTTGAACTTTTTGGCATCGATCGTTTTTAACAACATTCATGGTCGATCATTACCCACTCTTTGAGTTTGTATATGATATTGGAAAAGTAGCTTTATATGTAGCTTTGGCATTAGACTGGCGGCAGCGCGAGCGACTGGCCAACTGCCTATCAGTCACTCGTCTCAGTGAAAGTGTATAGATCATATGACACTACCAAACATGAATATCATTATAGATAATGTGGTTAAATTTTGCTAGCTACTATGGAATGTACTGAAGTGTAAGTGGGTTACAATTACAGGGCTAATATGACGTTGAGCAATTTGATAGGCTGCAATGCTCATTGCAGCTGAGACGAGTGACAGTCCCTCGCGCTACGCACGCGAGGGGCTGTCGCCGCCAGTCTACTTTGGCATCTGCACCGAAGCATCAGCACCTGCGGTGCTTTCATTATAATAGGCAACTATATATACATGCATGCATGCATATAAACATTGCAGAGATATGGAATTACCTTGGGTGTAAAGCAAAGCAATGTTTGGGCATCACGGTATAGTAGCAAATGACGATGAACTGTATGAGAATTCGTTAATTTCAAAGGGCTGCTTAAATTGTACTTGGCACAGAATTTTTCCACTTGGTCCCGCTGAAACTGCATAAATTATGACAATATATTTAGTATACATGCATAATTATACAGTACTATAGCTATTCCGGCTCTCTGAAGTATGGTGTCACCTCGATATACCCGACCATTTGGTTTAGCATGCACTGATTGTTATAGCTAGATATTTACTGCCACTCGCTATTCTCCGTGTACTGGCCAGTCCTGGCTGTCCCAAACTATTGGTTTTCAATGTACGTTTATTACGGCCGGATACGAAATGTTGGGTGTGGTTTGGCAGATAAACACTTATCAATAAATAGAGAGCAGAATGATTCATTATTCTTTATTATCCTCGCTAGGCCGATTATAATCTAATATAATATATAGTAGTCCAACCTCGAGACCAGGCCAATTAAAATACAGCCTGGTATCTATTGCATGCGTGATAATGCACACGTGCAAATTTATTTCCCCGGAATCTGGGGGGATTCGTTATACGTTAGTAAACCTTTGTAAAATTATTATACCTTACTAGTTTTATTTCCTGTGAAGCTGTGGCTTATGCTCTCTATTGCGTTGTCGAGAAGGCTTGCACACTATTCTGAAGCCAGAAGAGCATGGAAGATCTACCTCTATATACGATGGTCCTATAATATTATTATTGCAGTCGGAAGCACAAAGTCAAAGACTTGCAATATATAGTCTGTACAGAAACAACATCACAACCATCCAACCATATAATTATAGAGGTACTAGATGAGAGCCTGTTCTGGCTTCAGACTAGAGTGCAAGCCTTCTCGACAACACCATATATATAGAGGGCCACAGCTAGCTAGCTATAGATAGTACAAGGGCGTGGTATGATTAATTATTATGCACATGCAATTGATACCAGGCCGTATTTTAATTGGCGAGATCCCATGCTAGTCTCATGAATCAGCCGCCCTTCTTTTGAGAAGATCGTCTGAGCACTCTTGTCATCAATGGATGCTCACAAAATTGTACAAATCGTCAAGTGCATCTCTCAAGATCAACACATGCTCACATTTATTGCCTACATGTGGTGCTAACTCTGTGCCCAAGGAGTATGGACCCCTGCTTGGCTTGCTTATATGCTTCGCAGCAGCTTCTATAATTATGTATAAAGTATTTATTAGCATGCATGCGTAATGATTATCCAAATGCGCTTGACGATTTGTACAGTTATTATTGTTGTTGAGATTAGTAGTTGCTTACTCCTCTTCCTGCATGGTACCATAATTATAATGAAAGCACCGCAGGTGTTGATGCCACAGTGGAGGTGTTAAAGCTACATAACATAAAGCTATCTATACATCTGTTGCTATTAATATACACACAGCACTGCATGATGATGAATATTTTGCAACAATAACAATTATGGATCTATATTACATGATTTTATGTATTGTGAGATGGTTACCATTTCCATGAAATTACATGCAGTAAAGAACCTGAACGCTTGATTAAAAGAGTGATGCGGTTTAAAAAGGAGAAGTACGGCTCAAAATATGCCAATATCTCAATTTTTCACAATTTGTACACCCTTTCCTTAATACACATGCAGCATCAATCAAATCTGTAATCTATATATAGGTGGCACTACCACTTTTATAATTGTTATGGCTGTACTCAATTTTTAGTTGCGCTAATTTATTATTATCACCATAGCAGACTATCTCCTCACCAACACTATGCACATGTTTGATCTGAAGAACTAGCTCCACTCTTTAGTTTTGTGTCTGTCCTAGCTGTAAATCAAGTTCTTAATTGTACTACGTAAGGGGCTCAGAGCCATAATTATACATATATTATACAATGTACACACAATGTCATGTCACATTGGGCAACAGATAGAGAAATAACTCTATTTGTTGCCGGCCCAGTGAGTGGGCAGATCAAAGCAATTAATCCAGTGCTCTGTATATGGCATGTTGCATCACTACCATAGCAACCATAATTATATTGCACTGCATTATATGGCATAATGCACTGGGATTATATACACTTGCACTGTGTGTAAATACAGTAGATTTTGAGAAAGAGATCTCTACTTTTGGGACTTATGCCCCACCATCCAACCCAATAACTCATATGGTCCCTTTATAGGCTACCTTTTCATTAGTTGTGGGAACAAAACCTAAGAATTTACTATGGAATTCTAATACACTTAAAACACATGTCTTTTATAGGGGGGAAAATAATTGACTAATCAGAAGAATTTGACGTCATTGCATGGGCAACAAGTTAGTTATTGCAGGCGCCCTCGTGCAACACGCCATATATTGCACTGGATGCATGACATAATGCCCTCGGGGCCTGCGGCCCTCGGGCATTATAATTATTGCTCCAGTGCAATATATGGCATGTTGCACTCGTGCTGCATGGGCAATACATATATACTGTTGTGTCTTGTGTCTTGTCAAAGGGCTTTTGGCTTTTTGCTGTTTCGACCCAACCCCCTCCTACTGTTAGCAACTACAGTGCTAATGCAATGATTAGCACTAGATCTATGTCAAACCTCCAAAAGTCTTAGAAACAAACTTTGGCTTTAAAAGTTTCGCCTCAGTAAATCGAATAACTGTGTACGTGTATAGTTAAGTTATATGCGGTACCTTTGATCTCTCTGCCACAGTCATGTTTCCTTCGTGGATGACACTCCTAACCACCATTGTGCTAATATTCCTCTCCTGTCTCTTTGAAGAGTTGTACATCATAGATCCAGTATAGCTATGATGAGATGACAATAAATAAAAGGTCTTATCAGTATAAATCTATACTTGCAAGCATGCAGGTACGTACGTACTAGCTAGGTAGACTAGATCATTAATATCATATTCATAGCAACTTGATAATTCGAGAGCTAGACGGATCTAGCCATAACTTACCTGTACAGAGTGTTCCTGTGACTGACCACTGTGCCGCTAGACTTGGCAAAAGAGACTACTAGTAAATGATGACTGGTCAAATAGCTCACAGTGAAAAGAGCCACCAATGCTAATACACAAACAACAGTAAACTTAACTGAAGGCTTTGCTACATGCATGTCAAATTCAAAGGTATAGATTCTTGTGTGGTAATAATTTTGATCACTATTATTATATATATCTATAGGTACATGTGCATGTATGCATGTCGCATGTATGCGTGTCAAATTATGGATGCATGACATTTTTATCAGATTCATTGTTGATTCTGGATCAGGAACAGTCGAACAGCAATACATGTACAAATATAATGCTGCCGCAGGTATAGGGCTTGATGTAGGACTGTCATGAAAATTTTCAGCCCCCCCCCTCGCACCAATTTGGCTGAAAATATTAGTTTGCCCTGCATGTTGTCCTATGTGATGAGGGATTGCCAGGTAGGTCTATATAATGCGTGTGCATGTGTGTGTGGCATGTCATATCAAAACATTTGTCAAATGTATGTAAAAAATATGTAAAGTTGTCATCAAACATTTAATCTACAAGTATACAAATGCACTAAAAAGTAAGACAAAAACACACAATTTGTACTTTAAACACTAAAAAAGAAGGAATTTTACCTTAAAAAGATTTCAGTATGCTCTCTATTCTATAATCTAGCTATTACTCTTTCCAATGATACCTCACATGCAGTTTATACATGAGCTGGATATAGTGTTCTTCAGGCTTGAAATATAACAGTGATGACAGTGACTGGAAAGGGACTGTCCCATACTTTACATCATAAATTTTTGTGGGAAGGGTATTTACCTTCAGTTCGGGCTGCCTAGCTACTGTTTACCTATTGAGGATAACAGATCAGTTCAAGTAACAGCCAGCATAGACTACTGTAAGATAGAGCTGATGTCAAGTTGCCAAGACAAGCAAAAGCCAAGCCCAGGAACTAAAGAAAACCCCTAAGAAACTCTATCCTGGTGGGATTTACTAACACGAACTTCCTTTTCAATCTATGGTTAGGCCTAGCCTCGATTCCAGGCCGATCTGTCTCCAATTGAACGCTAGGTCGCCTCCTTGGCCTGGTATTGATTGTCTCTGGGCGTGACCGAAAACTGGTAAGTATCAAGAGGAATGCTATGTACTGTAAAATCTTCAGTTCATCACAGTTGGCTAAAAATACAGTGATATAATGACACTAGGAATTAATACTCTGTAGAGTGCACAGCAGTACTGCGTCCATAATAAATGCAGATGTTTAGAAGCGAAGATCTCAAACAAGAGCTTCCAGAAAGACTTAATAAATACTGCGTTGGATATGCCTGCTAAGCCTTCAGGTGGCATAACAAAGATTGTGTGTTCACAGTGCATCAAGAGACAGTAGAATCCTGACGTCACTGGTCAGGATAGCAACCACAAGTGTTGAAAGAGCCATTCCACGTCAGTAGTTTTAGTGCAGGTAGTTCTATAAAATCGGCCCCTTGGGAAGGACACGAGTGGCACTGGGGCATCCTCTTTCAATGAGTTCGCACCCATCAGCTAGAAGGAGTACGACGGGGGTTGGAGGGGAAGGTTCCATTTTGCTCCTGTATACAAATTAGTATATGAACTTAAATTCACCATTCCACTATACGGTGGCATTTTGTAACTCACAGTGATGGTCCACACAGAACTAGCCTCGATCCCAGGCCGCACTTCCTTGAAGGCCGGTGAAGGAGGCTAACACAACACCAGTGCCAGTGCCGTAATGTCATATCTTGATCCAGATACCAAGGATTGGGCTATAGGCTATATAGTGTTCAATTTCCAATGATGAAAGGGTATTATTGATTTATATCGCTCACCTTGACAATAGCTATATCCCAGGCCCAGCCACTTGTGGACACCCCTGAGCATAGTATACAAGAGATCGATGGCCAGAGTCTGAGGATAGACTCTATACTAAATTCAAAATTTCGTAAGTATCAAATTCCAACGCAATGGTTAACACTCAGCATCTGTCTTAAGCTTTTGGCTAGAAATCAAAACAAGTATCATGTTTCCTCTTTGATGATTGCATCCAGTTGGGGAAAGATTTGATCATGGACGAAGACATGTTGAGTGTTGCCTTGCAATTTCTCCACAAATACATTGGGCTTGTTATGTATTTTCCTCACCATGAAAATCTTAAGAAAATCGTAATATGTGATCCCCAAGTAGTTTTTTCAACCATCAGCGAACTAATCTTCAATATTTACGATCACAACCAGTTTCAAGTTAGCGAAGCACAATATGACCGTTTTGTGGAAGCTGGTTGCTTTTCACCTCAAGATATCACTCTAATAAATAATGAAGATCTGCCTGTGAATGAAGAAAAAGATAAACTTCTTCCTATCGATAAATTAGTGGATCTACTAGAGTATCTAAGCATTGCTGCTAAAGTACCCGTACCTTCTGGAAAGAAGGAGGTACTATACTTTCTCCCTGCTGTTCTTCAAACTGCTGCAATGGATGCTGTTAAAAGAAGGCAAAAAGGAGAAAACGAAGAATTGCTTCCAGAACCAATCTGCATCCAATTCAAAACAGGATACATACCTCTAGGATTTGTGTGTGCTTTAATTGCAAATCTTACTGCTGAAAGGATTCAATCTACTCTTTGATGAAAGCAACAAGCTCTACAAAAATATGATTCAATTTCGATTCCAGGGTATATTCAATGTCACGGTAATTTCTTTGCCACGGTATTGTGAGTTCCGTGTCACTAGGCAACCGTTCCCCAACCAAAAACTCATTGAGTTTTGGAGTGAGAATAGTTCTCCTCTTATCATGGAAACTCTACGTATACTTGCCAATAAGGTTCTTCACTCTATGCAGCGTGGCTTGCGTACAGTAGCTAAGGACTCCAGCATGTATGAACTTGCTTTCCATTGCCCAAGACATCCGAGCGCAGACTTTGGACAGGAATCTCTCGCTGAACTTGTTTATGACTATTCAGATCAACATATGGACAAAAATATTCCGGATGAGGCCATGTGCACTAAATGCAATACTGCTATTCGTCCACTAACTCCTGAAATGATGTTTTGGTTTGGTAAGGTAAATTATGCTATCCAAACAATTAATGTCAATAATTATTATGATTTCAAATCCTATATTTTACAGGCTCCGATTGCAAGCTAAAAATTTGTGAACAACCAGCTCGCAAAGGCAACGTCGACGTTATAAGCATGCATACGTGCTGATGGATTACGGCCACTAACATATCAATGGTATTCAAAGGGGAACAAGCTCTGTGATGATGACAACCAGGACTATGATGACTACACAACAGATAATCTTGTCATTAAGGATATGGTGTCGGGAGGTGTTTTTAAATGCCAAGTGAAAGACAGATTTGGCAACTGTGTTGAATCTGATGAGCTTGGTAAGCATTATAATTATTAATGTGTGCATGTGTGGCTATAATAATAATGATTCCTGTTTTGATTATAATTATAGATATCTTTGAAGATGTACTCAGAAGAACTTGGGAACTAGAAAAACCGGAAATCAGCAAATTAAAGGGTGAGTCTAACATAAATATTTACTCCATTAATGACTATTTCTACATAACAATACTTAGAAAACGGATTTAGAAGTATCAGAGAATTAAAAAGTATCAAGCTTGACGTACTGAAGTTCGAAGACGTTGATAAGGAAAGGATGGAACCACTCTTTCAGTTTATTCAGAACAAATTTGACAGTTCTTCAGGTACACATACCGTACTCTAGTCTCACGGGCCATACTTCAAAAACTGACACTACATGGCAAGAATTTCCATGTAATAACTATAATTTGTTGCTAATATAGAAACCACTTGCTGCATATAGATGGAAAATTGGTAGTTTTGTTCTGTTTTTTGTGACTCAGTAACTGCATGCATTGAATAACCATATGCTGTCTTAGCGTTGTTCCCAGGCGAATTCCTAAGCAATTAATTAAACACTAGCTACCTGTACTATGACTCGACTATGGAGACTTCAGTTCTGAATTTCGATGGAGCAATAGCTTATGCCCTGTCTTGTACAAAGCAAGAAGGCCTTACTCTCTTAATTGAAGGAACAGGCCCATGCAGGCCCTCAAGCTCCTGTCTGAGGGAAGGGATGTATTTGTGTGGTTGCTTGGTAGGACCAGCGCTCGCTCCCCTTGTCCATCGAAATCCAGAACTGAAGTTTCCATATATAGTCGAGTCACAGGTAGCTAGCTAGCTTGCTAAATAATAAATATAAACACCTTTAGTGTTTAGCTTAGGAATTCGCTTATTTGAGCGAATTCCAACCACGCCCAGATACAATCAATACCAGACCTAAGAGTCAACCTAGCGTTCAATTGGAGACGGATCGGCCTGGAAACGAGGCTAATGCTGTCTCAGACTAGTGCATTTACCACAGCAGGAACCACAAATGTGTCATTCTATAAAAGCGATGATTTGCAGTATTGTGGGTGGAGGGAGGATGCATGGCCTCAGGTATCAAAAGGTCATTTTCCCCCAGTGCAATACCTTAATGTTACTATTATAGACGGGTAGTAATTTTAGCGTTTTCAGATTTTTCTCTGTTTTTAGGGTACTAATTTTGGCGGATTTGTAGCAAATTCATTACCACAACAGTATCTCAAAAGATGATAAGTATGAGTTTTAAGGTTGAATGGAAAGTTTGGAGTCAGATACAGATGAAAAAAGGGCTTATAGTCTAGCCTCAAAAGTACATGAAAAAAAACTCGAAAAAACTTTTTTTAATGAGATTCATAATTTTTTAATTGCGTTTTATTATTAGCACGTACTTAATTTAGCGTTATTACAAATTCGCTAAAATTAGTACCCGTTTATAAAAGTAACAATAAGGTATGCCATAATTGTTGGCGCAGCCATAATTGTTGGCGCAGCCAGTCAGTTATACAAAGTAATAGCGATTAGAAACAAACTTGATAGACAATAGAACAGCTCAGTTTGACAAAACGGAATAAATGGAGACACTACAGCACATGGCACAAAAACCAGATTATATAATACCTACGCCTACACACGTACTAGAATGTTCTAGAGTTCAGGGTCGTTAGAGCAGAGATAGAGTAATAGAGGGATTGGCAATGGGAGTAACTCACGTGATCATTTCACATTGATTTCATATTGATTTCCTCTCAACCATCCTTGATGCGCATTATTTCCCGGCACAACGCCCACGAAACGAAGTAATATTACTTTTAGTTAGTTATTAGTCTCATGAGACTTTAGAATTGCGTATATAGTAAGGCTACACGTGTCCTGTGCTTTATTTAAAGTGAAGTCCAAGCGTGGAAGAATTAACTGTGGTGCTCTAGAGCTTGAAAACTAGTTATTATTGGTCTGTGCTCCCTTTTAAGAAGCACTGCCGTAGCCAAATGATGTTTTGCCTACAGATCCTGCTTATTTGTGTCTATGTTGACGAACTGGCCTGCATACATTCCCTTGGTTAAATCTCTTTTGTATGTTTTTACATTTATAACCAAAAATGCTAAAATGGAGGCTGTAAAAGACGAGAAAGTGTTATATCAGTTTGTGCCCCTTTTAAGAAGCACTGCTGTAAGCCTATGATGTTTTACCTACATATTTTGTTTTGTTGTGTCTCTGTTGATCATCAACTAGGCTGCATAAATTCTTGATTTTGATTCCTTAAGCATGTTTTTTTTACTTTTAGCTATAAATGGAGGCTACAAAAGATGAAAAAAAGTCGATGACGTAGCGCATCACGGATAGTCACATTTTTTCGATCGTTGCCAATCCCTTTATCTCTGGTTAGAGCAATTGGCTACGAGTGCTCTTTTCCCACAATAATTATATAATTATTCCATTACCGTATAGCGAGTAATTTTTGTGGGGTAAAATAATGTTCGTGGGCATGTAAGCTGACCTCCATGAAAACGTAGGTGTGGCCTACCGGAACGCATGCAATGAAAAATCAAACGAAATTTCTACTCACGAAAATTACCGTTTTCGAGTTGAATAAATTTTTTCCCCACGCAAAATTACCCTCTATAAGGCATGCCATGCATAATTATACTGGCACTACTATTCCTTTGATCTCAGAGCAACAACGTGTATTCATGTATTCATTGTACTTCAAGAGCTGCATGGTAGGTATAATTAATTGATGTTTCATGCCTGCATGAGTGAGGTTAAAGTACGTACTCTGTGAATACACAATCCATTTCAGTTAAGCTGGAAGACGGTATCTATATTATTTGTTAGGTTTTATCATCATAATTATACTTATACGTACAATCTACGTTTTTCTCAGCTTCATGTGGATTCTCTACTGGAGGGAGCAAACAGTCAACACGCTATGATACTGAATTCATTGTGAAGAGGCCATCATCAGGTTTTAACACACTGTATATAACGCCGTTGTTCACTGATCCTCCTATAATATTATTATAGATGAGGGGTCCCTGCCATCAGAAAGGCTCCAATACTCAGCAAGTCCAGTCCAGAGAATAGAAACTACAGTATCACCGGCTGCAGGTCAAATCCATACTAGAATACTAAATTCACTTTGAATCAGATAACTATATATTAGCTACCGTATAATTGTTCACATGCACCACTACATGAATAGGACCACCCGCTAATCAAGTCACTCTCCAAGAACTAAAAATGCAATACAATCTAACTGATGAGCAACTCAACAGTGAAATAGTGAGGTCAGAATTTCCTAACCTGGCCAAACATTTCGATGGTGTGATTATATATTCGCATGCCATGGGACTAGCTCCTGCTGACCAAACTGATGTGAATGAGTTGTTCCATAAGAGAGGAACTCAAGCAGCCATGACTGAATGTTTTAATATCTGGAATCAACACAATCCTTTTGCAGCAACTTACGGAGCTCTACTGGAGTTGTTACTAAGATTGAGAAAAGACAAGATAGCTGATCTAATCTGTCAGCACTAGTCCACTGGAGCCGGTATAATTATATCTGTAATACCACATGCATGCATGCACAGACACTTTCAAATTGATGGATACCTAGCTGTTTTTATAGACTGCTGCAATGTATGTTGATTGATTGATTGTCTCCATATTATACAGGAGGTGTGGTCACTGCATGGCTCGGACTCGTGAACTGATTAGTATCAAACTGTACAGGACACTCAGAGCGATACTTTCATTAGACTATAATTACTATACTCCTACGTTATAGCGTTATATTAATGTGTTACGACTATATAATGATTAGCCTCGATTCAAGGCCGCTTTAGAAGCGGACTTGAGTCGAGGCTATATAATGATGTACAGATGTCTTTGAAGATGTGCTCAAATTAATGTGCTGCAGGGGGGGTTGAAGCTTAGAGTGCAAATAAATTAACTTGTTGTTACTTGTTGGATTACAATCAAACGTGTTGAAAAGATTTCCTGTATAAGCCGGCTGCCCAATCCATATAATTATATGAACTGTGTTTTGGACGACATTCATTCCGAGAAAGTACCGATCTCTTTTGAGAGATGATCGCTTGATCTCTTGGAGTTGTTGATCAGTAGAATGATGTCGTCTACATAACACCAACGTAGAGCACATTTTCTGCAGTTTTTCGATAATATATCACTTTCTGTTTGAAGTTTATTCATGTGAATATCAAGGGTATGGTGTTCCAACAACGAGGAGACTGTTTTAGCCCATAACCGCGAGTTTACAAACTAGCGCTTCGTTTCCTTGGGCCAAAAAATTTCACGCTGACACATGAATTAAAATATCTTCATTCAAAATTTCGTTAAAAAACACGTTGAGTTGTTTCAGTTCATGCAGGTTGCGCCAGAGTCCATTAATTATCTAGCTTCCTTTCGACGTTGCATGAATGCCCCATCATCTTCTTTTCGTTTTCCCACTATAATTATGTCAAATTGTGCCTCCATGCAGTGCATTCACAAGCACATTGTATATGACTCAGGTAGACTGGCCAGCAACTAGCTTTACATATCTGTCCTCCTCGGCTACCGGATCACCAATTACCGGCACTACACATCAAAAACACATAATAGCTAATTATGTTATAATGTGATGCATCATCGTATTTTAGTGTTAAAATTACAGAAATTTATACATGAAATTTCAAAAGAATGATGCGTTTCATTTATGTTACTGTAACGAATGTATTTTTACTTCCTTGAACAGTTTAGTCATTGTCTTTACATGATTGCTTTAATGCAAATAACTTCCGTGGTTTTCTGTAAAATTGCTCTTCTAGCTTCTTCCGTACAAGGTCTCGGTTCTGATTACGAAGGCCCATAGGCCTAGTACCATCCTACACGGCACCTTCCACATTGGATAGTTATTTCCTGTACAATTATCTGCCATTCGAGTATCCATACTTTTGAGCTGTGAATCGTGATGTGCAGACTTTTTCAGCTAAAACTACCGGTATGAGTTCTATACACTCACTACACAGAGAAAAAAGACGTGCTGATTTAGCACAGAAAACTACGAATGTCTCCAGTTTTAGCACGTTTGCACATGTGCTAAACAACCTAATGTGCTAAACTGGCACATGTGCTAAATTCTAATGTGCTGAACATCTGTGCTGATTGTATTGTGCTAAATTAATTTCAAACATTAAAAACAACAATACATCAATTCAGTATTAAAATTGTATCTAAACAAACGATAAGGATATACTATACAAAAGTGAAAGGTTTCATAGTTAAACATAGCAAGTGTCTGCACTCAGTTCACTGCAATTGCAAGATACTGCCTTTGACTTCTCAGCATCACCTGCATGCGTGAAGTAGAAAAAAATGTCACATAAAAGCCAGTAGAATTATAACCAAGTATAAGAATAATTAAGTGCGTATAGATTAGGTACATAACATCAGTCATACCATGAACAAAGTAATACTATGCATTGCGATGAAACTTATAACTATTATGGGGCGAAATAAGAAAAGTATTTGCTGTGATTCATGACAAATGCCGAGTGAAAAAGTACATGAGCCAAAAGCAAAGAATTCTAGCTACATGCAGAAAGAGTCATAACACAGGTAAGACCAAGAGGAAGAGTACGCAACACCAATAGTCTGTACACAGGAGGCAAACTCACTATTGCATGTAACTTGAGATACAACAATAACAATAACAATGCTGATAAGGAAAAGCAATGAATAAAATTAGTGGTTTAAGATTTTACAGTTTATACAACAGCATGTGGTTGTGACGTAGGTTAGACAGAATGCTTTTACAGGGTTTTGCAGATCTTGCAATATCCACAAAAAAGCGTTTTGCGTTGAGCGTTCCTTATAATTATGGTTATCTGTGGTCAACCATAAAGTTGTAAATCTTAGTCAGCATGTCAACAATTGCACTATTCTACAAACAGTTGATGGATCAACTTGAAGATTCTCAGCAACACTTTGATAAGACAGTCCAAGCAGCTCTGTCTGATGCACTATTCTCCATCTTATATCCCAAATAATGCCTTGGTCAGCTTTTTTCACAAGAAAAAGCCATTTTGTTTTTAAATTTTGCTTCCCAATCAGACTTGGCATTTCACCACATGACACCACAATGTGTAAACATTAGATATCCATATAAGGAACGCTCTACACCCTCTATTTCAAAGATTCTGCAAAACCCTGTACTACTACGGTTAGTGGAGTTGCGTACTCTTCCTAATGAACTCTCAGTAAGATATAGTCGTTTTTACGCACAATTAAGTTTGCGAGACTATGATAATGCAAATGAGTTCTTGTTGTGCTATTATAGAGCAGCATCAATATTCGGGCCCATCAATTCATCTCGTACAGAGAGCAGATTGAGAAGTTGTCTTCCACTGACAATACTTGTTGTAAGGGCTAAACAACAAATATAATCCACTAACAAGCCTTCCCTTAATTGTCAGAAAAGAGCTGCATATAAAGCTTAATCCGAAACGATATAAAAGTTTAATTAAACTGCTTTGTCCTATAAATTATTATATCAATAGAACTGTTAGCTTAAGAGGAACAGCTACAGCTGCAGAGCCGGGCAGACAATGTGCCACCAGGTGGCAGTATAGATTTGCATTAATTAGGAGGGTGTGTGGCAATCAAAAATCGTTTTGCGCACAAGGAAATTTGGGATTTCTGTAGCAGCAATTTTTATCAATTATGAACTTACAAAGTGGTAAATATAAAGTCCCCGTTCCGTTTACGTAGTACATGCATAATACACTGATACAGCGCAAATTAAACGCTAAAAAGGACGCTCAAGATAAGAGCTTTTTTCTGTTGTTAAAATTACTTTGGTCACCCATGCAGCTATAGTTATCATGAAATTTTGCAGCTTGCTGGCTTTGTATTATAGCTACATGTAAGATAGCTACATGTATAGCAATTATGCTAAGATTAAAATAGTGCGGTGAATGGTGCGTTATATTTCTTTGTTAGATCTATGTAGAACTATAGGCTTATAGCTAAGCAAAATTTAGCTGGATATTATGTTGCTAGAGGATTGTCGCTTTGTATTCAAAAACACAGCACACCGCATTTGTAAAGTGCAATGATATATAGCAACGGTACAGTAAAATACGCTTTTAATACAGTACTTATCAAAATGGAAACACTTTAAACGTACTACGCAAACGGAATGGGATATTGACTGCTGTATACGTATATAGACAGATAACTAAGTCAGATAAGTATGGTATACTGTTGCAATTGTTTTTTTGGGCGAAGCCACTATACCTAAAACATTGTGGCAATACAGCAGCATAATAATACATATATCTCCAATTGTGTCGATACTTTACAGTGGTCTGGTCATACAAGGGTGTCCAGTATAATGCTCTCTCCAATACATGTCACTTTCAACATCATCCTGCAATATGGTTTTTCACATCAATTCTTGCAACAATAATTAATTATAATAGTACCTTCAAAAAAGTACGACCACTATTTTGAAAGAACTTTCGACGTGAGAGGGAATTAGGCGTATTTTTGCGAATGGCGTGGTTTCCCTCTGGGCAGTTGGCGTCTCACAACTATAATGTATATACACGTGAAAAGCTAGTATGTACAATAATTATAAATCAATATATTTAAACATAGCATCAAGTATGTATACAGCATATAGCTATATATAAGTAACTAGTCTAGCTACGATACTCGAGGTGACTAGGATTGTCTCTTTGTTTGTTTTTTTGCAAAATGTATACCGTATATGCTTGATCAGGAGCCGCGGCTACTAAATGTTTCATTTTGCTGGAAGAGGAGGCTACAATTACTGTTCAAGAGCGGCGTTTATTAGCTCCAGATAATTTAGTTTGTCATCAAAAGTTGTTTTCACCTGCATAAACTTGAACTCTGCCATGAGAAAGTCTTTGTGAAGCACTAACAAGCTGCTACTTGTAGCTACGTACATGTAGCTAGCTGCTAGTAATAATTTTTTTGGCTGCCACGTGCAGAAATGCTAGAGTCAAAGTTCACTGAGGCTACTATTTGAGAGCGGCTACTAAATGTTTCATTTTGCTAGCAAGGGAGGCTACTATTTGAGTGCGGCCTTTATACAAGAGCGGCCTCTGATCGAGCATATACGGTACTTGCAATGTGCAACGGTAAATTGCAACGCTTTTAATACAGTGCTGCACGTACTGGTGTACTACATAAACGGAACTTATATTGACCGCTTACTGCATGCATCTATACAATAATAGTGCAACGTACGCTATGACAAGTACAGTCGAAAACGGCAGTAGTTCTTAGTCAGACATGCATGCAATGAAACTAAGCTTTATGTGTTAACGAATAGCTATAGCGCTCCGGACATTCACCGGGACCAGAGTAGTCTCAGACACAGCAGAACTCAAGCGTGGCTGTATAGTGCGCATTTGATGTATTAAGCTTCAAAATGAAACTGTATTTAGCTAGCTTCAATGCATGTGTGTACAAGGTTTAATTTATACTTCTTAGCTTTTACCCAACTAAGCTTTTTACCATTTGAAAATCTGTCAAAACAAATCACTTTTTTTGCTGAGGCTATCTATCCTAGCTAGCTGTAAACGCAGTGCCATGGCATCCAAGTGAAAATACACGCACAAACAAACACACTTGCTATACCGTATTTCTTCTAATTCAGTACAGCGCTGCTAAAGATTTTCAGTGGCGCACAAATAGAACAAGAAAACCATAATTCCAGTTTGGCACTTATAATATTATTTAGAGTGGTGCTTAGCAACGTAGAGTACTATAGTATAGCTGTTCTTTCCACGAGGCTATCAGATCAGTTGTAAATGTAGCCTTGAATTAAGGATGCGTTTTTTTCTAATTATGTAAGCGCGAAGAGTCCGTAGCAAAACTCGTTCACCGAGTGTTGCTACTCTACTTAGTAGTTAGTTCTGCACTAGAACGCTAGCTGCAAGAGTGAGAAGAGAGCTGCAAGGCTCTGCTGACTTGCAGCCATTAATTTTAGACTTGAACTTTAGGCATCAATCGTTTTTAACAACAATCATGGGTCGATCACTACCCACTATTTGAGTTTCCCTGCGATTGCATGCGCAGCAATAATAATTATCATCAATCAATGTGTGTATAAAAGCTAGCTATTAGTAGTTTTATGTTATGTAGCTTTGGCACCTCCACCAAGGCATCAGCACCCGCAGTGCTTTCATTAGAAGAAGTAAATAACTCACTTATTCACTGTAAAAAAAAAAGTGCGATGAGCACACTAAAACCGTCGCATATAGCACACTTTTTCAAAAAAGCGTGCTATATGCGACGGTTTTAGTGTGTCCACCGCACTTTTTTTCAATCATTTTTTACAGTGTTGTGCTATGAAACTTGGGCAATATATAAAAATATAAGCTTCAATTGGTCTCCACTTTGTTGAGCCGCATTCAACCTTTTACTTGCTTGTCCTTCCTGCATAATTATTATAATTTATTGTAGAGTTATTACAGGGTGTCATGCATACAGGATTTTAAAGTAGAGGGGGGAAATATAAGGTAAAAAGTCAACTGCATGTTATTTCAATACCCTGGTTAGTATACAGGCTATGTACTCAGTCATACAACATTACTAATATCTGAATGCAAATTTTAGGGGGGGGGTTGGAGCCAGAGGGGGATACTCCCCCTGTGTACTGTATGACACCCTGGTACAATTAGCACAATAATTATTATACAATTAGGCTGTGCAATTACATTGTACAGATGCTCCCCTGTGTATTGTATGACACCTGGTACAATACAATAGCTGTGCAATTAAATTGTACAGATGCTCCCCTGTGTACTGTATGACACCTGGTACAATACAATATAGCTGTGCAATTACATTGTACAGATGCTCCCCTGTGTACTGTATGTATATATGACACCTGGTACAATACAATAGCTGTGCAATTACATTGTTGTACAGATGCTCCCCCTGCATGTGTACTGTATGACACCTGGTACAATACAATAGCTGTGCAATTACATTGTACAGATGCTCCCCCTGTGTACTGTATATGACACCCTGGTACAATAATTCAAGTATTATACAATATATAGCTGTGCAATTACATTGTACAGCATTGTTCAGCATGTTGAGGGAAACTTACCTAGTTCCACAGTTTTGTCAAACAGCTCTCAAACCATGTCTAAACTCAACTTCTTTTCTTCTTTGCAAATTAAAAAAAAGTCTTTGTTGCTATGCAGCTGCTGCATGCTGCCTGCACATCTGTTGTACCAAGAGTTCATAATAGACCATTGTATTATTAACTCTTGGTTGTATACTGCATGCCGTTATTTGGTACTGAAAACAGCACACTGTGCTGAATTAGCATGTTTACCTGTTTCAGCACACCCATTACATTTAGCACAGTCCATTTAGCACATTAAGGGTGTCTCGTGCTGTATATATTCAGTATTTCCAGAATGTCTTTAGCCCATTTTTAACAAATGAGCTCCTGAAATCTTCTATCACAATATCCGATACGCTCTGCAATTACTCTCATAAGATAATCAGCTCTTTCAGCGGTACTACTGAACTGATCCAAGGCTACGTAATCGCTTTCAGAAATGAATTTTTTGTCAAACAGGTGATCCCTAAGTCGGAACAGGTAAGTTTGATTTATTTGTAAATATTCGACGAGCTGAGGTGTAACTCTCAAGATTGCATTGTGCTGAGGGCTACTATCGTTCTAGTTAATGGTATATGAAACTTTGAAGTATGACAAAGTTATGACAACTTTAGCTAGGAAGGTCAAACTTAACACAAATCCTACATGGCACCTTCCCATTGGATAGTTATTTCCTGTACAATTATTATCCGCCATTCGAGTATCCATACTTTTGAGCTGTGAATCGTGATGTGCAGACTTTTTCAGCTAAAACTACCGGTATGAGTTCTACACTCACTAGATACCTGGGCCCATACCCTGTTAGAAATAGTGTTTCAACAAGCACGTATAGTGGCATGCACAGAGTGTATCTTCGACTTTAGCCTATATAGAGAGAACAAGTTCACACAACAGTTATATAGATATCAATGAGAGCAACTGACAAAACTGCATGCAGGCCTGAGGGTATAGTATATACACAGAGACGTGCAGGGCCTCTTACAACACAGAACTATATTGTACAAAACAAAAGACAAACGATGGAGGCTCTGCTCCTCGTAAAAAGTTATTGTATTATACGTTTTGCCGCTGCATGTGTATACAATGAAGCTCAACGCACGGGGTGAGTGCTCTTTGCATTTTTTTTATAATGTGTTTTTTGGAAGACACCTGTCTTCTATAATTATTATTTATTCATTATAATTATTATTGTAAGTTAAATTCATTAGTCATGTGCTGTCAATAGGAAGTATTCTTGCATCTTGAATATGTTTAGAACCTCCCCCCTCCTATACACACACAAGCGCATAATAATCATACATGCACATATGCACTCTCACACACACACACATGCACATAGGAAACACAACCTTGTGGTATATTCATCAAACTTAATGAACTGGAGGAGGTGAAGGGGCAAAAAAATCCTGTACGAGACTGTGTTTGAGATGAACGGCCAATGGAGAAAGCTGCACTGAAAGCAAAAGAGCGTATACTACCCTGTCCAACAATAATAATTAACCCTTTAGCTTATTGCGCATGACTGATTCATGAATAATTTATAGGGTGTTGAAATTGCTTTATAATAGTGCTCATAATATTATTTAATGGACAATGTGGAGATCATGCAATAAGTGACAGTAAAAACTATTTATAAGACCTTATTATTATTATAAGGTAGATCTACATTAATTATAGTTTACAGTAAGGGTGTCTCATGCTGTATTCAGTATTTCCAGAATGTCTTTAGCCCATTTTTCAGATACATTAACAAACTCCAGAGTGTCAATGAGCTCCTGAAATGTTCTATCACAATATCCGATACGCTCTGCAATTACTCTCGTAAGATAATCAGCTCTTTCAGCGGTGCTACTAAACTGATCCAAGGCTACGTAATCGCTTTCAGAAATGAATTTTTTGTCAAACAGGTGATCCCTAAGTCGGAACAGGTAAGTTTGATTTATTTGTTGTAGTATCCACTGGAACTATCTAGAAGTAGCTGTAATGTATCTGTAATGATCTAGAACAATCTAGCTAGAATTGAAACTGTACTTAGTGGTAACATCTAGAAGTTACTTAGCTTTGTATATAAGAAGGTTCTGTACTGTGCTCCGTGTGTGTGTTCTTTGCTGCAATCAAGAATATTTATCTGTGTTCAGGTGAAGACAATTAACAGATACAACATTTGTAAATATTCGACAAGCTGAGGTGTAACTCTCAAGATTGCATTGTGCTGAGGGCTACTATCGTTCTAGTTAATTATATATGAAACTTTGAAGTATGACAAAGTTATGATAACTTTAGGAAGGTCAAACTCAACACAAATCCTACACTGGCACCTTCCACATTGGATAGTTAATTCCTCTCAAGGGTACAATTATCCGCCATTCGAGTATCCATACTTTTGAGCTGTGAATCGTGATGTGCAGACTTTTTCAGCTAAAACTACCGGTATGAGTTCTATATATACACTCACTAGATACCTGGGCCCATAACCTGTTAGAAATAGTGTTTCAACAAGCACCAGTGACATGCACAGAGCGTATCTTCGACTTTAGCCTATAGAGAGAGTGAGTTCACACAACAGTTATAGATATCAATGAGAGCAACTGACAAAACTGCATGCAGGGTATAGTATATACACAGAGACGTACAGGGCCTCTTACAACACAGAACTATATTGTACAAAACAAAAGACAAACGAGGGAGGCTCTGCTCCTCGTAAAAAGTTATTGTATATGTTTTGACGCTGCATGTGTACAATGAAGCTCAACGCACGGGGTGAGTGCCCTTTGCATTTTTTTTCTTGATAATGTGTTTTTTGGAAGACACCTGTCTTCTATAATTATTGTTGTAAGTTAAATTCATTAGTCATGTGCTGTCAATAGGAAGTATCCTTGCATCTTGAATATGTTTAGAACCACCCCCCCTCCTATACACACACAAGCGCATAATAATCATACACATATGCACTCTCACACACACAATGTCATGCACATAGGAAACACAACCTTGTGGTATATTCATCAAACTTAATGAACTGGAGGAGGTGAAGGGGCAAAAAAATCGTGTACGAGACTGTGTTAGAGATGAACGGCCAATGGAGAAAGCTGCACTGAAAGCAAAAGAGCGTATACTACCCTGTCCAACAATAATGATAACCCTTTAGCTTATTGCGCATGACTGATTCATGAATAATTTATAGGGTGTTGAAATTGCTTTATAATAGTGCTCATAATTATTTAATGGACAATGTGGAGATCATGCAATAAGTGACAGTAAAAACATCAGTTCTATTTATAAGACATTATTATTATTATAAGGTAGATCTACATTAAATATAGTTTACAGTAAGGGTGTCTCGTGCTGTATGCAGTATTTCCAGAATGTCTTTAGCCCATTTTTCAGATACAGTAACAAACTCCAGAGTGTCAATGAGCTCCTGAAATGTTCTATCACAATATCCGATACGCTCTGCAATAACTCTCGTAAGATAATCAGCTCTTTCAGCGGTGCTACTAAACTGATCCAAGGCTACGTAATCGCTTTCAGAAATGAATTTTTTGTCAAACAGGTGATCCCTAAGTCGGAACAGGTAAGTTTGATTTATTTGTTGTAGTATCCACTGGAACTATCTAGAAGTAGCTGTAATGTATCTGTAATGATCTAGAACAATCTAGCTAGAATTGAAACTGTACTTATAGTGGTAACATCTAGAAGTTACTTAGCTTTGTATATAAGAAGGTTCTGTACTGTGCTCCGTGTGTGTGTTCTTTGCTGCAATCAAGAATATTTATCTGTGTTAAAGTGAAGACTTATCGAATATTTACAAATGTTATTAACTTATCGAATATTTACAAATGTTGTATCTGTTAATTAACAGATACAACATTTGTAAATATTCGATAAGCTGAGGTGTAACTCTCAAGATTGCATTGTGCTGAGGGCTACTATCGTTCTAGTTAATGGTATATAAAACTTTGAAGTATGACAAAGTTATGATAACTTTCACAGGGCCAAAACAGTTCATTTACAGTAGTATACAACGTTGTACACTATCAACTTTCTTTGTAAACTATGAAGGAAACTATTGTAGATGAACTAAAATTCAACAACATTGTAAACTATGATGTACACTCGCAAGTACAAACATAGTTTACAAGCTGTAAACTACCACTTCTGGCCCTGTGTTTAGGAAGGTCAAACTCAACACAAATCCTACACTGGCACCTTCCACATTGGATAGTTAATTCCTTTCAAGGGTACAATTATCCGCCATTCGAGTATCCATACTTTTGAGCTGTGAATCGTGATGTGCAGACTTTTTCAGCTAAAACTACCGGTATGAGTTCTATATACACTCACTAGATACCTGGGCCCATAACCTGTTAGAAATAGTGTTTCAACAAGCAATATACACAGAGACGTACAGGGCCTCTTACAACACAGAACTATATTGTACAAAACAAAAGACAAACGAGGGAGGCTCTGCTCCTCATAAAAAGTTATTGTATACGTTTTGACGCTGCATGTGTACAATGAAGCTCAACGCACGGGGTGAGTGCTCTTTGCATTTTTTTTCTTGATAATGTGTTTTTTGGAAGACACCTGTCTTCTATAATTATTGTTGTAAGTTAAATTCATTAGCCATGTGCTGTCAATAGGAAGTATCCTTGCATCTTGAATATGTTTAGAACCACCCCCCCTCCTATACACACACAAGCGCATAATAATCATACACATATGCACTCTCACACACACAATGTCATGCACATAGGAAACACAACCTTGTGGTATTCATCAAACTTAATGAACTGGAGGAGGTGAAGGGGCAAAAAAATCGTGTACGAGACTGTGTTAGAGATGAACGGCCAATGGAGAAAGCTGCACTGAAAGCAAAAGAGCGTATACTACCCTGTCCAACAATAATGATAACCCTTTAGCTTATTGCGCATGACTGATTCATGAATAATTTATAGGGTGTTGAAATTGCTTTATAATAGTGCTCATAATTATTTAATGGACAATGTGGAGATCATGCAATAAGTGACAGTAAAAACATCAGTTCTATTTATAAGACATTATTATTATTATAAGGTAGATCTACATTAATTATAGTTTACAGTAAGGGTGTCTCGTGCTGTATGCAGTATTTCCAGAATGTCTTTAGCCCATTTTTCAGATACAGTAACAAACTCCAGAGAGTCAATGAGCTCCTGAAATGTTCTATCACAATATCTGATACGCTCTGCAATTACTCTCGTAAGATAATCAGCTCTTTCAGTGGTGCTACTAAACTGATCCAAGGCTACGTAATCGCTTTCAGAAATGAATTTTTTGTCAAACAGGTGATCCCTAAGTCGGAACAGGTAAGTTTGATTTATTTGTAAATATTCGACAAGCTGAGGTGTAACTCTCAAGATTGCATTGTGCTGAGGGCTACTATCGTTCTCACGGCGGGGTTGCTGGTCAGTTCCGGATGCTGTTGGTGGCGGCTGATGATTTCTTCCGAAAAATGTAGAGAACGACTTTGACATTCGTGACCACACAGATGGTTGAGGAGATAATTCTGTGAAATTAGCATAGTTGATGCATGGCTCTCTGTATAGGGTGTTAGGGCTAGCACACAAAAGTAGTTGTCCTAGTGAAACCATAAATCTAATTATAGAGAATTGAGACAAAACGCTAATTATGTCTGACTTTTAGGGAATTCATTGGATCAGCAGTGTCATATCTATAATTATACACACTATACATGCATGTACAATATTACCTGCTACAACAAGGTAGCAACGACGAAAGTCTAGACGCAACGTCAATGTCCCTCCTTGAGTTTGGATCCTTTGTGGTTCAACTGGTGAGAAACTGAACACAGGTGCACTACGATCCGCCTCCCAGTGCGTGGGTATGCATGAAGCTTGCAATACTTGCACACTTCCTCGTCTGTTTTGCTGTCGGTACTTTGTCAAGCAAACTTGTAATCCACGGATCAAGGAAGCATCAGTCATGACCATGTTTATCATATAAACACTACTAATAAGAGAGTAGCCGTGAGGGAAAATAAATGACGATTTTGATGGATCGTAGACATTAACGGACACGGTTACTTGCTGGTCTTGCGGGATTGCTTCTAGAGAACTAATCTGAACACCCTCATCACTCCAGATGGCCTTCTTTTTCACACTGTTTAGACATTCACTGTCTAGTTGATTGATGTGGTCATTTTTACCTGCACAGTGAACAATCACATGTACATAAATTATACAACTAATGCAACATTGTGCATGCAACACGTACATTAAACTTACAAAGACGGAGTGTTGGTGATTCGGGTAGATTGTAGGTGGATATTGCTTGGTCATCTTCAAGTATCTCGCATCGCCGATCAGCAGAACAATAAAACAGCTGATGTGTACTTGGTTCGAGTCGTTGCCGACAAAACTTTAATTTCAGGACACCCACTTTGTCATCTGGGTGAAATTGTACCTCATTTCTCAAGTCTGGAGAACTTTCAATGTGTAGATTTTTTAGCACCAATAAAGTAATAGGAGTGTCATCACTTTCTATATTGATTCCATACGTCTTTAATTGACGCGTTTCATCCATTTCCTCGTCTTTAAACATTAGTCTCTGCTCACTGGGAGGTGGATTGCCGGAAACAGCAACTGATATTCTTGCTTTTAAAGCCAGTACAACTTCTTCAGGGTGAATGTTTAATGTTACTCGTTCGCTGTTGTGATGCACACATATGCGTTTGGGACCATTTTTTTGTACAATATGCACTGTTTTTCCTTTGTCTATACCATAATCTTGTAACTTATGATCATTAGCAAGTATTTTTTTCTGAAAAATCACTTCTTGCTCTTTACTTGGTAACTGAGTTCCTTCAGCCTTATTGACCAATTTTTTACATTCTAATATTGTACTACTTGGCTTGACAGTAATAGTCAGTGATTGACCATCCGGCAAATGAACATAGATTTGTATGAGACTGTCTGTCTCTCCGCTTACTCTGAGAGCAAGATGAAGTGTACTGTTGTTACAAATTTCATAATTGTTCAATGTTTTATCATCCTCAAGTAGCGATCCAGCAAACGTCAAGCACTGCTGGTCTGGTGGTATACCTTCTTTGTCCTGAATTTTGATCTTGACATCTTCGATTGTGCCATTGGGATCCACTCCGAGAGTGATGGTTTTACCAGTCAAAGTTTTAGTATATATTTGCATTCCTCCGCCACGCAAACGAAGTACTTGATGAAGTGTGGCTTCTTTTTCAATGTTGTAATCAAATAATGTTTGTCTATCTTGAAGTTGCTTTCCAGCAAATATCAAACGCTGCTGATTTGGTGGGGTAGATCCGTGGTCTAGAAGTTTGGTTTTGATAACTTCGATTGTGTCACTGTTTTCAACTACAAGGGTGACGAGTTTACAACTCAACATTTTAACGAATATTTGCATCTTAAGGCGTAGTTGCACATCCACAGTGGCTCCATGCTTCAAACCATAAGCACTGAGAGTCAACTCACTTCGTAGACACTTGGATCTTGAGGTCAGAAAGAAGTGCTCAGGTGGAATACCTTCTTGATGATGGATCTTGGCCTTCACTGTCTCCACTATATGGTCAGCATCCACATCGATTGGTATCACTCTACCAGTGGGCATTCGATAAAATAGCTGAGCCATGGCTATAGAATTCCTTTTTAGCAGCATGTAATAGGGTTTAAGCTTGAATTAGCTAAATATGTGACTGCTATACAATGTCAAGTGTATAGACCTAGCTAGCTATAGTAATCAAACGAAATAGTAGGATTTTTGCAGGCTTAACAGAAAAAGCACAACCCTCACTAGATCTATATTCATTTAATCACAAAATAAGTCATTATTATACTCACTTGTTTTGTTGCTGTTTCACACATGCAAGATACACGCCCAGATACAATCAATGCCAGGCCGAGGAGGCGACCTAGCGTTCAATTGGAGACGGATCGGCCTGGGATCGAGGCTACTCAAAGTTAGTCTCGAATACCCGCCTCAACCTAAAAGCTTGAGCTTTTAGGTTGAGGCGGGTATTCGAGACTAACTCAAAGTCGGGTTGTGATAAAACAGGGAATGAGAAATGAGGAAATGAGAAATGAGGAAATAAGAAATAGGAAATGAGGAAATGAAGAAATTATTTATCATCACCATGGCATTAATTTTCATCACAATAATTATGACATTGTTATATAGATGCACAAAAGTAATGACTGATATCAGCCAAGAAGCTAGGTGACTAGTTATCAAATATATTATAGTGGCACCTCCACACAGTACAGGTTGCCAGACACATTGTAATTTTACCATCGCTTCAGATGGCACAGTGAGCTTTCTTCATTAAAGGTAGCATCAGCTTTCACTAGGCATTGCTTGTGAAAATGGTAATGGGAATTGCTTTCTTCACCCTGTAGCGAGATTGGATATGATACCAGTACAGTGCACTAATGTCATTACTTCCTGCAGCTTTACGACAGGACTGGCAGATTAGAATTTGCTTGGTTTGACAAACAGTTTTGGAAGTTTCTTTGCTGTTACTTACATGTAGATGTTGACATTGAGTCCAGTCCATTGACTATCACTTGCCCACCGGATTGTGAAATCGGTGAATGTATTGCCAGTATAGCCACGCATAGGTAAATTGTTTGAGACTGTGGGACTGTAGGACAGTACATGTAAGTACCGTTACGTAGGTAGATCTGATGTCTGAACCATGCCAGTCGTACATGGCACACAAGTAGATAGAGGTAGAGAGTGTCACACCGTGTACCAGAGGAACATAAGTTCTGTATGGTGGCAGAGCACCAGGAGACTTGTCACCAGGAGGTACGTACCTGTAGCTCAGTAGATGTTAGCTTCATCTTCAGACTTGCTCTGCACATAGATATGCTCTGCCTAACAGCTCATTTCTCGGTCTCATTTCTTCATTTCCTCATTTCCTATTTCTTATTTCCTCATTTCCTCATTTCTCATTCCCTGTTTTATCACAACCCCGCAAAGTCACAGTAAACAGACATGCACACACCCCCCTGGACTCATCACGTGTGTCTAGCTTCCCTTCTGCAAGGAAAACACAGAGGTCCGACGGGAGCGGTGTAGCCTCGAATCTTAATCGTCGTGGATTCGAGGCTAGGCGCGGTGCAGCTCAAGCAATTACTCTCAGCAAAAACATACGACGTGGGCGGGGCGTGGGCGGATAATTATTGTTACCGTATATCTTCTAATTTATCGGACACTTCTAATTACCCGGACACTCTTTTGGGCAATTTTCATTGTTCTAATACAACGGACACTCCAGTACTTTAATATTACATTTGTTCTAAATATCCGGACAATACCTTGAAAAGTTGAGTTATCATTCACAGACGGCAAGTAAGACTTAGAGTGCTGCAGTTAGATAGCTTTGAGTAGCTAGTTTTAGATAGCTAGTGCAACTATTCAGTCGTACCCTGTTCTATTAAACTTAGCTAGCTCGCATGCAGCTGCTTGCTTGTTCTAATTATTCCGGACACTTCGCATGCTCTATTTCAATTATACCCGGACAATTTCCAAAATAATTATTTTTTCCTGTCCGATAAATTAGAAGATATACTGTAATTGCCTGAGCTGCACCCCGCGTCGTACCTCCTCTGGATAAAACGGAATGAGAAATGAGGAAATGAGAAATAGGAAATGAAAGGTTATGACGGCATAACACGACATTGTTATAATAGATACACAAAAGTAATGAGCCAAGAAGCTAGTAGGTGACTAAATAATAGTTAGACACTGACAAAACAGTGTCTAACTCATTTAGATACTAGTGCGCATGCGCAAACTGCTTGACTACAATACAATTACTTGACAACGGAATACTAGGTATACTAAGTAAATTTGCAGGTATACTAAGTCCCATAGTATACCTGCTCTGAGGCACTTTTCCCATGTACTTCCCATGTACTTCCCATGTAGATCTTATCAACTAGTGTCTAAGTATTAAATATAGATGAGTCAAATATGTATAGTATAGCACCGAGAAGTTTCATATAATTATAGGCACCTCCACACAGTACATGCAGGTTGTCAGATACATGTAGGAATTAAGTTTTACCATCGCTTCGATTCAGATGGCACAGTGAGCTTTCGTTCGTTAACTTCTCCTCTACTTGTGTGCCATGTACGACTGGCATGGTTCAGACATATACCTACATAAAGGTACCTGCATGTACTGTCTTGCAGTAGTCCCACAGTCCCAAACAATTTAACTAAATACTTGGCAATACATTCACCGATTTCACAATCTAGTGTGCAAGTGATATAGTCAATGGACTGGACTCAATGTCAACATCTACATGTAAGTAACAACAAACAAGCAATTCAGTCCTGTCGTAAAGCTGCAGGAAATAATGACATTAGTACACTGGCTCGTTACAGGGTGAAGAAAGCAATTTCCACTACCATTCTCACAAGCAATGCCTAGTGAAGGCTGATGCTACCTTTAAGGTAGAGAGAGAGTCTCACACCGTGTACCAGCTCTGCTGACAGAGGAACATAAGTTAGTATGCCTGTATGGTTGGCAGACTGAGAGCACCATGCAGGAGGTACCTGTAGCTCAGTATAGATGTTAGCTTCGTCTTCAGACTTGCTCTGCCTAACAGAATTATTCATTCTCGTTTCCTCATTATTATTTCCTCATATCCCATTCCCTGTCTTATTATACCACCCTCCATTCTGGCAGAGAAAACACACGAGAAAACATACAGCATAGCCTCGATTCCAAGCCGCTGAGAAAGACGGCCTGGTATACACTGTTTACGCATGCGCCAGAATTACCAAGAATCTTGGTAATCGTAAATTGCAGTATATTTATCAGTATTCTTATTCCGCATTAGTTTGTAAAACATTGATATCCGTTTCATTTATAATGATGTCATTGAAAAAAGAAATCTAGTCCAAGTTGTGTAATGGCTGCTTAGTCTCGAATACCCGCCTCAACCTAAAAGCTTGAGTCTGGTCAAACTCACGTATGAACTTTGTTCTGCACAGTCAGCAAAGTCAAGTGGGCTACACGCCCACAAGCATAGTGATAAAGCCACAAGCCACCGCATGTTAGGGACAGAACATACACAGAGGGCTATATCAGACAGTGTATCAATTAAGGCTAGGAGTTGAAAGCCTACGAGAAAAACACTGAGCTAGCTTGAAGCCATCATTGCACAGAGCTAGAGGGCCATGAAACCATGGTCGACGGTCACATTCACATAAATGAGCATTTTAGGCTGTTAATTTCGACAAGGTGTTCCAAAGGTCCTGCTAGTCTGGAGAGTTCTAGTATCACATCCTTACAACTCGAATTTTCCTACGTTGCCTTCTGTCAGGGGCTAATTCTTTCTACTAGTAACAATCCATGCTGCCGTGGCGGTTAGCTATAATGATATTCATGTAGACTATAATTTTATTCATGTTTCACACCCACTTGTGGTCAATTAAATGTCCAAGAAATTCCTGGACACACTTGAACCAAACCTCAATGTGAGTTTGACCAGACTCAAGCTTTTAGGTTGAGGCGGGTATTCGAGACTAATGGCTGCTACCTTCTCTTCTGCTCTTGTGTACGCGTTATCCTGTGTTGGAATACCAGGTCTAGTCTTGAAAGACAAGCAGCTGGAGGCGTTGAAGTGTCTGTACGCTGGTGTTTATGTGGGTACCGTACCGACCGGCTATGGCAAGTCCTAGTCCCAGAGCAAGTCCATCTGCTTTCCAGACACTCCCTTTCTTGATTGATGCATAGATACACGAAAGAAAGGGATAGGCAACGCCCCACGTGATGCTAGGTAAATGCAGTGTGTGACGTCACACCCTCTGGTTGGAGGCGAGTTGCGCTCAAGAAAGTACACAATGATCCCTATATCTGCTTATTTTTCTCGTAGGGGGCCTAAAAGAGAAATTCAAAGCAATCAGGCATCATGCACACATACACCCAGCACTACTGATAGCTACAGCTGCTATGCTAGTGCCGAGCTTTCTTTTGTTCAGCTTGATTTGTGTGAAAAAACACCGATTTGTCAGTTTATGTACCTATATCTCCAATATGAAATAATTTTATAACATGTACGTTTCACAGAATTAAAGTGTGTTTATAACTGCATGGAACAAAGCATATTTTCCAGCTCTCAGTGCAGTGAAGTAGTAGCAGCACCATGAAACGTTTGTCCGAAGTCCAGAAAGTTTGCGTACCTCTCCTGCTCTTACTGTACATGGTAATCTAGTTTGAAGTGCTCTAAGACACAGTTTAGGTATTAGAAAGTGGAACACAAGTATCTTTATCTGTATTGTGTGATCGAAGAGATGGTATTTGAAGGACTTGGGAACAGACCTGTTATGGTTTGTAGAGTGTACTGACACCCCCTTTGGAGCTCACTTTCTCATCACTTTGCATATAGTAGCTCTAAAAGATTAATAGCCTATGTCTAAGTGTATCTAGTGTCTCCTCAAGAGCACAGTTTGCTATAATACTACAAACTATTAATATCTTTACTGACATTTTGAGTGCACACACCCCTTTTTGCTCATTACACGCCCCTTTTTAGCAACTCGCCTCATCCAACGGAAGTGCTGGGTGTTGCCCATCCCTTTCTTTCGTGTATCTATGATTGATGTGAAGCTTGACAGGACCAGTGCACCTCTCTCTGAAAGAAGTGTTGTGATGGTGATTTCTCCTCTTGTTTCTCTGAGTGAAGCCATCTTCAAAGTGTTGGTGTGTCTGTTCGACGTTCAGTGCCATTCTCTCTGGAAGGAAGTATTGTTGTGACATTTGCCGAAAATTGGTCACAGAGTAAGTACTAGTCTCATGAATCAGCCGCCGTTCTTTTGGAACCACCGTCTGAGCACTCTTGTCATCGTTTTATGTGCCAAGACGGAATTCCGTCTTGACCAATCAAATTGCAGAAGTCCAGTCAGGTGATGAACTTGGAGGCAGCAAAGAACTTTTTTTTTTTTTTTTTTTTTTTTTTAATGAAAAAACTAAAGTCATGTAAAAGTTAAAACCATGTATTTATTCATTGAAGTTTAGTTCCGAGTTGGCCAGGTCCGCTGAGGGGTGATTCTGGGACCTGGCTGGCTGTCCACGACTGGAGCGGGATCCTCTGATGCACTGAATGGCAGAGCGTAGGAGAGAGAATGTAATTCTGCTCCTTAGCCAGGACAGTGTTCTACTGTAGCTTTCATTAGATTTGATTGCCAAGTTTGAGGCAAGCCTTTTGTAGAACACAGTGGCCTGGTTGGCCATACCACCTGTGGCTGACATCACCAAAGGAGTGAATGAGGCGTGTTCGATATCTCTGACGCGTTGTTCGTATTGTCTTTTCTTTTCAAGTTCATGCTTCCTGTAGCAGTTGGTGTGTTGGTTTGATTTTGCATGGGGATTAAACAGAACTGCACTTTGCTCAACGTAATCATTACGCATGCATGGTAAACACTTCATACATAGAAGCTGCTACGAAGCATAAGCAAGGCAAGCAGGGGTCCTTGGGCACAGATTTAGCACCACAGCAAAACACAAGTAGAGAGAGATGCCTTCGCTTGGCGATTTGTATAACAATTAGGAAATATGTGTGGGCGTAAGATCACGATTTAATTACATTCCATTGGTTTTGTGAGCAATCAACATTCCATTTTGAAATGACTTCATGACAAGAGTGCTCAGACGGTGGTTCCAAAAGAACGGCGGCTGATTCATGAGACTAAGTAAGTACGTGGTATCTGATCCGAGAACTGTGTGGCCTGTTACAATCCGAGGGACTTGTGTGTATCCGATCCGAGGGACTTGTTGCTTGAGTGTGTATTCGGACTTGTTGCTTGAGTGTGTATTAATGGATAGTGCTTTCAATGGTAAATCTATTGTGTAAATCAATAAGTAGTCCTCACATTATGTTACGTCACAGCCACTGTACTTATCCACATTTATTTTTTACCCACAGGTTTAACTAATTTCTTATGAGATTAACTTGTCGCCTGAGTGTGTATCCGATCCAAGCCTCAAGTTAATGAATAAATCTACAGAGCTGATGTTTTATCTAGCTGTCTCTGTCTACAGTATATGCAGAGAGGTAGCCTCTTCTTTTTCTTTTTTTTATCACAATAAGATAAAATACTGTTTTAACGTTCAATGAGATAAATACGGTAAATAATAAATTAATTGTCCACCCACGCGCCAACAGTAAATACCAGGCCCACTATTCAAGGGGCTGGAGTCGAGGCTACATACAGCACAACTCTGAATTGGATGAAATGAAAACTACATTTCTCCCTCATAAGATCAGCCATATTAAATGACTGCATCATGCAGAGGCTCTATAGGAAGTCATTTACTACAGTAGACTCTCGCTATTCCGGCTCCCTGAAGTACGGCCACCTCGATATACCGGCCATTTGGCTTGGCACAGAATGCTAGCTATATGTTTACTGCACAAAACTCACCCTGAAGTACGGCCACTCGCTATTCCGGTTACCAGCCAGTGCTGGCTGTCCCAAACAGGGTTTTCAATGTAATTTTATACGTGTATTACGGCCGGATATGACGTTTTAGGTGTGGTTTAGCAAATAAATTGAATTACACTTCAATAGAGAACAAAATGATTCATTATCCTACATTATCCTCGAGACAAGAACCGCAAAGTAGTCATTAGATTCGAGGTAAGGTCGTTTTTAAGCCGCGGCTATTTCCTGAGCTGCAGCCACCTCGCTATTCCGGCCAAGCTGCATGGTCCCAAGGGTGACCGGATTAACGAGAGTCTACTGTATTCCCCGACATAATAATTATAGAACGTACGTAGAAACACAGCACTTTTTTTTTTATTTTTATAATAATTCTGCAAAATGCATGGATACACTAGTAGCATATTACGCTAACCTAATGTGCGCCCTGTATATATTACTTACAATAGCGAGTACAAATTAAAAATAAAGACTAATATTATACTAATGCAAGTGACAGAGTACATTTCTCTTAAATGACAAAATCGATGTACTTTCCTGCAGCTCCAGTGGTAATTCATTCCACACAGATATTGCCTTTGGGAAAAAAGAGTTCGCATATGCATTTGTTCTGCAAATTGGTCTTTCAAACTGTATATTTTTTGTGCTTCTTAGATTGAGAGGGCATACTCTTCTTTCCAGTGGTGGATCAGGGAATTTAAAGTTACCATTTATTACCTGGTAAAGGTATGATAGCTTCAGGTACAATCTTCTTGTAGAAAGGGACGGTAGGTCCACAGTATCTAATAGGGAGTCGTAGTCCATATTCCAAAGTTTTGTGCAGATTTTAAGGGCAAACTTTTGTACTTTTTCTATTTTGTGAGAATTTGTTTTTTGGTGTGGATCCCAAACAGGGGCAGCATATTCCAGTTTTGATCTCACAAGGGAGATGTAGAGTTGTCTTAAACATTCTAGTGACGAGTGGCCATAGAACTGTCGGTAAATTATACCAACCTGCTTGCAGGCATTTCTGCACATTTCTTCTATGTGTTTTGACCATGAGAGGTCGTGAGAGATCCACACGCCAAGGTACTTGTAGTGGTCAACTTTAAGTAGGGGACGTCCACTGATATTGAGACACATGTTGGGAAGTGGTGGGCTGAATTTTCTTGATATAGTCATGTATTTACACTTGCTTTGGTTAAACAAGAGTACATTTCTTTCAGACCATGCTTGGAGTTGATCAATATCTCCTTGCAATTTTATATAATCTTCAGGAGATTGAATAGGATGGTAAAGAAGAAGATCATCAGCATAGAGCAAGAGACTTCCTTCATTTTGATGTAGATCGATGTCATTTATATAGATTAGGAAAAGAAGAGGTCCCAGCACCGAACCCTGGGGAACTCCTGACACAACCTCCGAGATATTTGATGACTTTCCATTTATTATGACATATTGTGATCTATTCCTGAGGTAGCTTGCTACCCAAGATACCAGATGGGGATCTAGGTTCAGATTGGTTAGCTTACTCATCAATATCGAGTGAGGAACCTTGTCAAATGCTTTTTTGAAATCAAAAAAGACTGCACATACACTCTGACCATCTTCAAGCAGTTTGTGCCAATTGTGCACTGCCGTAAGCAGCGCACCTGTGGTGGATTTTCCTTTAGTGAAACCCCATTGTTTATTCGAGAGGAAAGATATATCTTTTAGCTGTTCTAAGATTTTACTATACATATGTTTTTCCAGGAGCTTTACAAGGATGGAGAGTAGCGATATAGGGCGATAGTTTAAGGGATCAGACTTGTCGTTTGATTTGGGTATTGGAGTGACATGAGCCAATTTCCAGTCGTATGGCAGTTCACAGTTTTTTATCGATATATTGAAAAGCATTGTTATACTTGGGGTGATCGTTTCAGCAGTAGCCTTTAGCATTTTGGCGGAGATTCCATCAGGACCATTTGCTTTTGTGGTGTCTAGATTTGATAACAGGTTGAATACTTCATCTTCTGTGCAGCGTAAGTTCTCAGGTAAGTCTCTTGTTGGTTGTTTAAAGGAATTTGGGTCAAGAGGAGGAAGTGAATGGTTGAAATTTGCATAAAACTGTTTGTTAAGGACCTGGGCCTTTTCTTCATCCTGTTCGATTTTGCAGCCATTTACTACAAGACATGGGATAGAGCTATCTGATTTTCTCAGGTATTTCAGAGCTGTCCAAAATTTTTTTGACTGAGGCTTGAGGGTGCTAAAGAAATCTTGTTTACTCCGTCTGAGAGTGGTCACAACCTTATTTCTGATCTGTTTGTAGGTTGCAAAATCAGAGGGTTCGTTGTATTTTCTGGCAAGTCTGTAGTAATAGTTTCTCTTTTTGATATCTCTTATTATATTTTTCGTTAGCCAAGGAAGATTCTTTCGGGTTGCGATTTCTGTTGTGGGAATACAATTTCTCATAGTAGTCATGAATACATTCTTCCACTCTTTCCAGGATGACTCAACAGAACTTGGGTGTATGAAGCTGGTAAGATCAAATGTAGCCAACATATATCTTGCTTTATACACGCACGACATAACAATACATATACATGTATATACGTGCATGCATGCATGCATGCATGCATGGTTACTTCTCTTGCTGACTTGAACTGATATAATATTCATGCATGCACCTCTTCACTTTTTGCCATGAGAACATCGTTATGCAAAACTTAATGTAGTGATCTTTACCAAAAATCAACATTGATGCCCAATTTCGTTAAGTAACTACCGTATAGCGGGTATAATTCGAGGGTATAAATTTTCGCGGATGGACCTCTACAAAGGATTTCGCAGATTTTATTTTCATGGTCGAAGTTCCAGCCTTTGGCGCATGCGCACATCAACATATATACTGCTGTACTATTCATAAATTTTTGTAGGTATACATTTTCGCGGTACAGGCTCAATCCGCGAAAACCGCGAACATTTATACCCTCGAAATATACTAGCCTCGATCCCAGGCCGCACTTCACTTAGGGAAGTGGGCCTGGTATCGACTGCTTGCGCATGCGCTAATACCCCCCCCGGTATCTGGGGGCTTTGGATAACATCGTAAATGCTCAGTAAAACTATGACATCACAATTCGTCCATATATATCTATGCAGATGACACTAAACTAGTGAAGCGAATAGCCAATGCAGAAGACCAAGCAGACCTGCAATCTAATCTAGACCATCTTGTCACATGGTGCAAGGACTGGAACTTATCACACAATTTAGACAAATGTGTCTACCTCCACTTTGGTAAAACCATTCATGACTCGCTATACAATTTGGACTCAAAGCTAATCTTAACAAGAGACTCTCACAAAGATCTGGGAGTGACCATCCAGAATAGTCTCTCCTGGGACCAACATATCAACAACCTATGTTCGAAGGCCTACAGCTGTTTGTACCTTATTAAAAGAAACACTCAATGCTCTCATGATCTCCACACAAAAAGAACACTTTATACTATGCTTGTTAGATCTAATTTAACATTTTGTTCGCAACTGTGGAGACCACAGACACACAAGGCCATTACAAAAGTGGAACAAATCCAGAGAAGATCTTCAAAGTTTATTCTGAACCTTACATGTAGATCTGATAGTCTCGACTACAAAAGTCGCCTCATTAAACTGGACCTTTTGCCACTAATGAACTGGCTAGAGTTGCAAGATGTCATATTCGCCGTCAGGTGTCTCCAAAAACCAGTAGACAACTTCGACATTACTGAGTTCATATCATTCTCTACCAGCAACACAAGACTATCGTCTAATCACAAGCTAGTTCATAAAGGTCATCATCGCTCAAACACAACAAGACACTTTTACTTCAAAAGATTGGTCAGACTCTGGAACGCCCTCCCTTTTATAGATCTCTCTCACTCGATGTCAACTATCAAGAATCAAATCTACAAACATTTCTGGGACAGTTTTCTAGAACGCTTTGACCAATCAATAATTTGCACTTATCACCTAGTCTGTCCCTGTTGCTCTGTATAACTGTATAATTATGTATACATTTTATGTAGATTTAGTCAGGTGTTCCTTCTAGAAACTTCCTGTCAGTATGTTTAATTTCTGACTGCACAACAATCTATTCACCTTGAGTAAGGCCAATGTTAATCAATGTCTTGTTTCTGGTTACCGCCCTCCTCAAATTTCACTGCCTCATCAAAAAACTCATTATTATGACATCACTCCATTATTTTCATTAACCACACCTACTTGTGGGTGTATCATGTGATAGATCACAAGACAACACACATGGCAGTCAGATTGCAATTAGCTAGAAAAATGGGTCTGCTAAATTACACTTTGTATTGTGCCGCATCAAAAAAGACCATTTTGCCTTGGAGGATAGCTGAGTGTTCCCTTTCATCTCTCACCTTCAAGCAGTTTTACAATCAACATGTAGTAGGCTGTGCATGCATGCAGTGGCGTGTACAATGGGGGGCTTGAGCACCCCCCTGTCCTCCCAGACAACCATGAAACTAATTGTATCACTCAGTAGCTAGCTAGCTAACTGTGCAGCTCTATCTCATTGACACCAGAGGAGGGAGGACACGATTAACCCTTAGCTCTAATTAGCTAATTATCGCGACCACATTCTTTGAACGATTCATCTTTTCTTTCTTTATAACCTCTACATATTGGGACACACCATAGATAGTAGAGGAGAGGGATGGAAACGCATGCGTGGGACTCAGTACAATTTCGGCCCATCCGTGTCTCGCCTACGCCCACGCAATGCTGTAGCGGTAACTGAAGCAAGGCATCTTTTTAGAAGGACAGAGAAGTGCCTTGGCCTCAGGGATATTGCACAGGGCTATGCCAGTTAGTACTATGCTCTTAGTGATATATCCCTTTCCTTGCCATTCGTGAAATCTGGAACAGGAGCGTCTTTAGGTCGATAGTACCTAGTATAGTTGTAACCTTAACCTAGAAGTGTCTACTAAAGGAGTTTCATGAGTTTTTTTAAGCTTTCCTTGACTGGCTGAGGATTGTGGGATTTTTTTATCTTTCCAAAAAGAAGTACAGCCTGTTTGAGATTGAAGACAAGTACAGTGGTATGTTAAGTGTTTTTTAAATGTAGCAACTTTGTGATTGACTCTCCATGGTAGTATTTGCTGACAAATTTATTATCACACTCATGACTTTCACTTGTGGGATTTTGTGGAAGTATAGGTGTTGAAATAGCAAATGTATATAGGCTAGAAGTGACCCTTTAATGTTACTACATGCTATTGTACACTTTATTTGTAGTTATACGAATGGATCGGCAAGTTTTTTGGGGAAGAGTTATGAGAGAATAAACGACGGAAGTGTCAGTTGTGGAAGACCCAAGGTAACTGTTATCTCAAACTGATACTGTTTTTAATCTCAGATTGTGTGCATCTGATGATGCTTCTTCAGAGTTTACATCGGCAGACTGTAGCACGTTCACTGAACCACTATATACCAAAGAGGACGTTCAAGAAAATTGCATCATTATTTCTGTCTTTACATCACGAGTAGACGTACATACAATAATTATGTTAAATTGTTTGTATAATGAATTGTTTATGATCTAGATCTATAAAAGAGAAGTTAACATGTTCTTGAACTTCTATTAACACTGTGTCTGATCCCACTGTAAACTATTTCATACAATGGCGAAAACTCCTCTAATACTAACTTCTGAAACACGAATGGAAGCTAGTAGCCTAACTTGATCCTAGTAGCCTTCCTGCCTGTCTCATGTTTCTTTCTGGCTAGTCAGTAGTAGCCTTCCTGCCTGTCTTTTGGGTTGTTTCTCCATGTAACCAATCCTAGATTACATCATCTATATACCTTCCTAATGACGTCATAGTAGCTAGTAGGTGAATATAGTAGGTAACTAGTAGCATGCAGCAGTAGCACTGGTAGCTCTGGTAGCAGTAGTAGCACTGGTAGCGCTGGTAGCAGCAGTAGCACTGGTAGCAGCAGTAGCACTGGTAGCAGTAGTAGCAGCAGTAGCATTGGTAGCGCTGGTAGCAGCAGTAGCAGCACTGGTAGCAGCAGTAGCACTGGTAGCAGCAGTAGCACTGGTAGCACTGGTAGCACTGGTAGCAGCAGTAGCAGCAGTAGCACTGGTAGCACTGGTAGCAGCAGTAGCATTGGTAGCAGCACTGGTAGCGCTGGTAGCATTGGTAGCAGTAGTATAGCACTGGTAGCACTGGTAGCAATAGTAGCACTGGTAGCGCTGGTAGCAGTATAGTAGCGCTGGTAGCGCTGGTAGCAGCAGTAGCACTGGTAGCACTGGTAGCACTGGTAGCAGCAGTAGCACTGGTAGCACTGGTAGCAGCAGTAGCACTGGTAGCACTGGTATAGCAGCAGTAGCACTGGTAGCGCTGGTAGCAGCAGTAGCACTGGTAGCGCTGGTAGCAGTAGTAGCACTGGTAGCACTGGTAGCGCTGGTAGCGCTGGTAGCAGCAGTAGTACTGGTAGCACTGGTAGCGCTGGTAGCAGCAGTAGCACTGGGGGGAAATATCTTTCATTGAAAATATTATATATATAATGTTACAAAATTAATATTGCAATGAAAGTGTACTGCTCTCGAACCGTCAAAGAACACTACCGACTCCACTCTCGAGCCAGAGAACCTGAACTCCACTCCCGAGCCAGAGAATCCAAACTCCACTACCGAGCGGCCAGAGAACCCAAACTCCACCCCCGAGTCAGATAACTCGAACTCCACTCTTGAGTCAGAGAAGAACCCAAACTCCACTCTTGAGCCAGAGAAGAACCCAAACTCCACTCCCGAGCCAGAGAACCCAAACTCCACTCATCCTCATGAGCCCTAAGCAACGGATTCCCCGAAAACGATATTATACGAGATCAAAAGCCGAGGCTCCTCCAATTTCGAAGAGGCTGTGCAAGGGTGACTCTTCATACTCACAGTAACTATTGTGGTTACTCTATATAATTATGACTTGGACTTTGCATTGCTATTCTGATTATTACATGTGATTGTTTTGCTATGTTGTTTTCATGATCATCACGCCTTATAGTTTGTCAATTGTCACTGCATGTAAATTATACGCGGTGTCTGCGGCCTATACTGTCTAGAGAGTGCCCATGCTACATAAATGTGAATAATAGGCTAAGAAATGTTGCTGATAATACCATTGTGTATAGTAGATAAAAGAAAACTCCAAAAATTGTTTCACTGCTGCTACCAGCGCTATACCAGTAGTGCTACTGCTGCTACCAGCGCTACTAGTGCTACCAGTGCTACTGCTGCTACCAGTGCTACCAGTGTTACTGCTGCTACCAGCGCTACCAGTGCTACTACTGCTATATACCAGCGCTACCAGTGCTACTGCTGCTACCAGTGCTACCAGTGCTACCAGTGCTACTGCTGCTACCAGCGCTACCAGTGCTACTGCTGCTACCAGTGCTACTGCTGCTACCAGCACTACC